>NC_056748.1:608360635-608545635 GCF_019279795.1 Protopterus annectens
CTGCTTCTCGTATATGGGGAGCTTATTCCATAGCGCAGGGGATCCTTTAAAAAGCATATCAATCTCTCCAGCATGTTCTATTTATGTCACAGGCAAAGCTCTGGTCCTTGAACCTAGTGCTTCTGTTGGTGTTTGTTTTGTGGATGTGCAAGAGATCAGGACTGGATCTGAGGAGGCCTTATGTGCTAGGAATAAATCACCTGTCAGTAACTTCTAGGAGACTGAGTATAGAGATATAGGGCCTTAAGGCAATCTGTGTAGGATAGGATATTCATGTCCTGTGCTGTTCAGAGTTTTTCAAGTCATATTTCAACCTGCATTGCACTGAGATGTAGAGTGAGCTGATGCAGCCACATGATTCCATCCTAACTATGCAAAATGTGGTAGTTGCAACTTTTCTACACATCTCAGGTGTCAAGAAAATTAGTGTTTGCAGCTGTTAGCAGCATGAAACAGAGTGCATTATTCTTGAAGGGACTTGATTGGGGCATTGTCATGTTCTTCTTGAGGATTAGCAGGCTTCCTTGCAGCAACACAAAATTTGATTTTTTTTCCTGTGTACCATCCACAAAAACATTTGCTGTTGACATTATTGTGCTAAATGGTGATTTTATTTTCCACATGTTTTACTTTAACAGCAAGAAGAGCCTTCCTACTCAAGCAATGTACAGAAGAGACTTCCCTTTGTTTTATTATACATTATGGGTACCTGTATTTTTTATTTCTCCGTCTTTTGGGTTTCTTATACCATGACAGGAATGGACCCCATAAGTGCAATTTAAAGTTCATGAAATTAGTATGGTTTCAATCTTTGCTGTTAGCCAGAAGTGCTCTTTGCAGCACTCGCAGTGGGCCTAGTAATGACGACTCTTGCAGTTCATACGGAGTTACATTTATCAGTAACATATCTAAGTATGATTGTAAATTCTGTTTTAAGACCCGTTGCTTCTACTACTGCTGGAACTGTCTGGTTATCTTTCTCCCACATTGCCCTTGTTTCTGCTTGCAAGTGTGGTATTTTATGACTTTGTCTCTCTCTTTATATAAGACACTGTAGTCACTGGGTGTAGCCATTTCAGTTATCAATGCTACTTTTGTCTTCTTTTCAGGGACTACTGTAACTGGTTTTCTCTCATCTGTTTTTGAATTGTTAGTAATGGATGATCCCATGTAGTATACACTTCATTATTTTCTATGATGCTTTGTGGCTCATGTTTCCAGTGTTTTTCAGCTACTTCAGTATTATAATGTTTGCACAGTCCCCAATACAACAGTCTTGCCACATTGTTATGCTTTTCAGTATACAGTCTTTCTGCCATTTGTATATCACAGCCAGCAACAAGATATGCAACTGTTAATAGTTCTCTTTCACAAAACCTACATTTGTCTGTTTCTACTACCTGTTCAATGGACTTTGTAAACCAACATGTATGTAATCTACTATCTTGGCCCACCAATATTAACTTTTCATCTTTTTGGTTTAAATTTACCTCTCCATCCTTTCATTCAATCCTAATCAATATGAGATTGTTTCGAGAGTTTTCTATACTTGCAACTATATTTATGTGTTTTCCATATTTCATGTCTTCTCATCTGATCCTTCACTGTACATTCATTCTTTTTTTTTCTTTTCTTTCTTTTGTTTTTTTGGCACATTCAGTCTCTGTCTGATTTTTTTCTAATCTGGTTTGATTTCCATTCGCGCATGATGCTGATATGCTTCTACTAGACTAAGCAGGGCAATCATGTTTAACTTAGTCTCCTCATGTTCCTAAACTTTCACTATGTTTAGGTCTTGTGAGGTCAGCAGTTATGTATGCAATCCCACTATTGCAGATTTTGTGCATGTAATCAATTTTAAGGAGATGCCTCCTTCAGAACAGGGAATGTATAATCATAATGCATCCAAGGTTATCCAAGTGCAACTAACGCTGGGCAAAACTGCAATCCAAATTGTAGCTTGCTACAGATCCCCCACCATGCCCCAGGATTCCCACTCCTCTTTTCTTGATATACTGGAAAATATTAGGGTTCAACCAAACTCCCTAATAATTAGCAATTTCAACTACCCCACCATTAACTGGGTAAAACTCATGTACCAACTCCTTGGCTTAACGCTTTCTGGAATTCATAAATTCCAATGCCCTGGATCAACTTATCCACACTCCCACCAGGGGCAACAGTATCCTAGACCTAGTCATTAACAACATGAGTGACCGGTGTTCCACACCTGAAGTCACCTCCTCGTTGGTCAGATCCAACGATAAGCTAATCACCCTAGATATCCGCATCCCGCCCCCGTCCACCATTAAGGAAATTTCTCCAAAACCAACTTCATAATTCTTAAGACGGAAGTGGCGAACTTCATGACACCCATGCAGATGGAAAATACACTTAAGACTGCTGAATCCTACTGCACTCTATAAGCACTTACACAAGTGCATGGATCGTGCTATCCTCCAAAAAAAGAAAACCAATCTGGTGGTCCCCTGCCATAAACAAACTGTGCAACAGAAGGAAGAAACTGTTGCAAAAGAGAGTAAAATCCCATGAGTGGAGGAGCTCCCTGGTCAGCCCTAGTAAGAAGCTGAGATCCCTTATAAGATCCTCCAAAGCTAGCAATGAAAACAAAATCGCCACTGATTCTAAGGGCAACCACAAAGCATTCTATAGCTATGTCAAGAATCTCAGGCAACACCCAGATCTGCTCTGAGTTACAGCACAACAGCACGAAAATTACAGAACCAACTGATACTGCCAACATCATGGCAGATAGGTTCAGTGCTGAGTTTACCCCTTCTCACCCCCTAAAGGGCCCATATCTATACAGGAAGAATGCAGAGTCCCTGTAATCACATCTGTGCAGTTAAAAACTGCACTTTCTAAAACCAAAAACACAGCATCCATGGGACCAGATAACATCCCAGGCTGTGTTTTACACGAACTTCAGCACAAACTGGTTCCCCACCTAAGCACCGGGACCAGACAACATCCCAGGCTGTGTTTTACACGAACTTCAGCACAAACTGGTTCCCCACCTAAGCACCATGTTCAATCATAGTCTCACGTCAGGCTTTTTGCCCACTGAATGGCGCACAGCAACAGTTATCCCACTCCACAAAGGGGGGGCCACCACTGATCCTGGGAGCTATTGCCCTATTAGCTTGACGAGCCTGGTTTGCAAGGCTATGGAATGTATTATCATGGAACTCATAAACAAAGACTTTGGTAATCTCCAAACTCTGGACCCCACCCAGTTCGGGTTTGTGAATGGAAGATTACTTGATCGACTTTTTTGAGGCAGTCACCAAAGCCGTAGACGAGGGTAAGGTGGTTCACACAGCCTATCTTGACGTCGCCAAGGCTTTCAACACCATCCCCCATTCTGGAATTATAGCTAAACTCACTAAACTAGGTATAAATCCCTATGTCACAAGATGGGTTGCCAATTGGCTCACTGACAAAACCCACACTGTAAAGGTTGCAGGGTCCAAGTCTGACTTCAAACCAGTGACAAGTGGAGTACCACAGGGTTCAGTCCTGGGACCTCTCCTGTTTGGTATCTACTTCTCTGAAGTACAGGCCAACACACAAGGCCTCTGGCTAGCGAAGTTCGCAGATGACTGCAAACTAGGAGCCATAGTCGAGTCACCAAATGATGTGGACATCCTACAGAAGGGCCTCACTGAGACAGATGCCTGGTGTCAGAGACATGGCCTCAAGTTCAGTGCCAAAAATGCATTGTCATTCCCTTTGGTAAAAACTCTATACCCATGAACTACCACATAAACAGCAGTTTACTTAATGCCGAACGTGTGATGAGACCTTGGGACCCAGGTGGACAGTAATCTCTCCTTAGTAATCACATTGCCATAGTAGTCAGGAAATCCTTCTATGTGGCACACCTTATCACAAAAGGGTTCTCATCCAGGAAATAAAAGGTCATTGTTCCCCTCTACTCGGCACTCATTAGTAGAGTACAACGCCCCTTTTGGAATGTACTTCACAAGACATCTGCAGCAGCTGGAAAGGCCACAGAAGTACCTCACAAAGGAATTATTGGCTTCAAAACAGATGTCCTACACTGATGGTCTCAAAAAACTCCAGCTTTACTCTGTAGCATATCGCCTACTCGGAGGCAATCTCTGCCTAACATATAAAGCTGTGTTAAACCCACAGCTGTTGGACTTGCTACACCTAAAGAAATCCCAATCCCTCCGAGCTACACGCTCTAGGGACCTAAACCTTGTCACCACAATAAACAGGACATGCTGGAGGGATAGATTCCTGTCCCAGAGACTTCCTATACTCTGGAACAAGCTACCCATCTATGTCGAGCAAAGCTCCTCGTTGGCACTCTTCAAGAAAAATCTTGATGAGTGGATGGGAAATAGGAAATACACTCCGGGGATCACTTCTGTGGCTGTGCTCGACAGGGGCACAGGAAATTAACTTTCTTGGATGGCGTAAGCCAGGGAACCTTGTTAGCTAGGCTTACGTAGGCCCTTGGGCCGATAGCCTAGTACCTACCTATGAAGCTATGGTATGCATTGATTTTTATAAATCATTTGAGCATGAGTCATCCTCCTTGTTTTACAGTACAGCCTATCCGGTGCCTTTTGGGGCCAGTCAATCACTCCAAAACCGGTAAGTTAGGACAAGAAGAGCAAATTGGTTTGTAGCTTGGACTTTGTTCCTAGATGTCAATGCTGTTTTTAGTATTAATTTGTCTTAAGTTTTTTTTTTTTTTTTTTTTTTTTTTTTTTTTTTTTTTTTTTTTTTTGCATTTGTTCATGTTTTAGTGTTGATCCTTCATCAATTTCCAAATATTTTGCTCAAGTCCTTTTATGTCACATTCCTGTTCCAAACTGTTTTCTTGGTGCTCCAGCTTTCCCAATGTAAAGATTGCTTTTGCATATTTATTAAGACCAAATTGCATTCTTGTATCATCTGAAAAAGTTTTGACAACTTGCAGTTGTGCTTTCAGTTCCTCATCTGATGAACTATGCAGTTTTAAATCCTTTGCAAAAAGAAGATAAGTCTTTACACTTTGTTGTTTTTTGGAAGCCAAATTGAAGCCCTAATTTAATCTGTTAAGTAGACAACTTAACGTATTAAGGGCAAGACAAAAGAGCAGCAGTGACAGTGAGTCTCCCTGGAATATCCCATTTGAATTTTTATCCCTGGAATAATGATTTATCCTTTATTATGGTTTAACTGCGCAATTGTTTGCCACTGTTTCATAGTCGCAATAATGCAATCGATCAGTGTGTAGGGTGCATCGTACACATTTTTAAGCACTGTTTTATCCATGACTGTGGAATACTTTCAAATGCTTTTTTATAGTCTAGCCATGCCATACTTAGAGTCTTCCCCTTTTTACAGCTTTCCATTTTGACTGTATTTAATAACAAATGATTTTCTGTTTTGTATGGCTTTCTTTTATTACTGTTTTGTTCTATTGCCATGCTTGAGTTTTCTTCTGAATGACTACACTGGAACTGATGCCATCAGAGTTTACAAAGTTTATACATCGTTGGAAGGCAAGTTATTGGTCTGTAGTTTTTAGGCTATCTTGCAGGTTCGCTCTTAAGTAGGAGTACTGTTTTTCCTATTGTTAACCAGGCTGGTGTCTGGTGAGGGTGTGCATATAAGTAGTTCTTGCACATGGCTAAATCTTCATGTAAAGATGTTAATACTTTTAGCCAGAAGTTAGGTATTGCATCTGGGCCTGAGGTTTTCCAGTTGGGATCTTTTCTTACCTTTGTTTCAATCTCTCTAGCTGTTAATTCATCCCATTTTATATCCTGTACATTTGAACTTCTTCATTCTTTTATTACTTCTATCTATTTAGCATTATGTTCCACAGGATTTTTATAGGTATTTCTCCAAAATGTATCTTTTTCGTCTTTTTTTGGTAGTGTTTCAATTCCTTTTGCCTTGTTTCCCAATTCTCTATAAAACATTTTTGAGTCATCAGAAAATTGCTTATTTTTTAAGTTCCCTTTATGTTTATCTGCGTATCTTCTAAGTTTTTTCTTCCTGTGCTAATATTTTTAGTTTATTTGCGATAATGCACAATAGATCCTGATCTGTTCTGATGCTGCACATTGCTTTTATTGCATTTATCTTTGACTATTTTTGTTGATCTGTTCCCTTTTCTATACTCTTCTGAATCTTAATTGCTTTATAGTTTTCTCTGTTCGATACTTCCATGATGACATTCGATTTCTCCCCTTCCTTTCCCTTACTATCATGTGTTTTTGCAGTAAAACTTTGTGTTATTAATGTAGCTGCACAGTAATATATCGTATTTACTTCTGTTATATCACACAAATCTCTATGGATAGTCCTAACTACTGCTCATTTGTTTTATCAAACTTCTAACTTGTGGGGTTTTATTGACTTTCTGTAGACTATTTCTTTCACTGATCTTAATATGTCCGTTCATTTCTTTTAAATCCGGCAGCTCTTCTATTAGATCATTTTCTTCTAAACTGAGGGCACATTCTTTGTTTTCAGGTTCCTGCAGGCATTCTGTATAAAGTTCTAGAGCATCTTCCTGTGCCACATTCTCTTCAGTTCCATCATGCGTCATCCATTGCTGTTTCGTATGGGAGCTCACTGGCTTGTCATTCCACAACATTGACTGCATCAGAGTTGCCACATTTTCTTGATTCCTTCTCTTGCTGTGCAACTCCAGCTGAAGGTTTGTACAGGTTTCCTATGAAAGGCTTCAACGTATCTTCATATGGCAACTGATCAGATGTTTTCCGCTCCACTGGTTTCTTCTTAATTTGGGGATCCATTGCTCTATCCTGCTGTGATGTTACCCGAGTTAGATTTTCTACACTAAATCCCTTACTTTGCAGCTAATTCATAAGCTCAGTTTCTATTTCTTTAACTTCTCTATTACTAATCCTGTTTTTTCTGCTTTTCATCTTTGTTTTCTTATTTTTTGTATTGTAAAATTTTTCATGTCTGGATGCCTTTGCCTGTATTTCTCTTGATATATCTTTGGTGCTGCTCTTTTTGTATTAATTAGTTTTGCTTTGTTCTCTGCATAAATATTGTGCCATATTAACACTCTCTTGTATTCCCATGTCCATATTTCTTCTTTAGATGTCTGCTGCTCCTTCTGTTTCTCCTTAATTTGGGGACTTGTTGTTCATTCTGTTGTGATATAACCAATGTTAGACTTTCTGCACTAAGTTCTTCACTTCACAAGTATTCCATAATTTCAGATTATATTTTTTAACTTCTACTTTACTAATCTTCTGTGTTCCCTTTTTGTGGTCTTGTTTTTTATCGTGAATTTTTCCTTATCTGGATGCCTTTGCTTGTATTTCTCTTTGAATATCTTTGGGGCTGCCTTTTTTGTGTTAATTTAGCTTTCTCCTTTGCATAAATATTGCACCCTATCAGATCTCTCTGTTTCTCTTGTCTATATTTCTTTTTTATACTTTTCAAAAGTCTCTAGATTTTGATCTTTATATTTTTGCACTTCCTCGGTCGCTTCTTTTTTTCAAAAGACCCAAGATTTTAACACAATTTTTATTTGAAGCTTCTGATAGTTCTTGTGGAAGTATTTTTCTTTCCTCCAATTTCTGTCTCAATCTTTTTGTATATTTTTGTCTGGAAATTCTGGGCTTCTTGCATAATAATAACAATTGTCCACTGTCGTCTTTATGGCTCTTTTTTGGCCTATCAGTTTATGGGCAATGGGTGTAATGTTTAGTTAATTTTATTATATAAAATGAGAACTCACTGTGTAATGCAAACTGGAGAGGTACTTTTTTTTTTTTTTTTTTTTTTTTTTTTTCTAAATTTGTAACTGTTTTGGAACTCATAGTTGAAATGTCTACAGCTTAACTAGATCCTTATTTTCTCATTTACTTTAATAGTAGAAATAAACTTAGTGTATACTTTACGTTTATGGGTAATAAATATAACTAAGTCTGTTAAAAACAACATGGCATTTTAAGTTTCTTAGGTGAATTTTATACATTTCTAATGAATTGCCCTATGCTATAAAATCCATCCATCTGCAGTCCTTTTTTTCCCATTTTTGCACATGGGGTCGGGGTGTCACTTCAAAAGTGACTATCATTGCTGGATGACTCTAAAATCATGGCTGTTACATGTAATGTAGGCTGTTGAAAAGAATTCGGATCTGTTGGCTGTTCATAGAGTAAGCAGAATGTTGGTTATGCTTGCAAGTTACACTTTGGATTACTGTGTATACCGGAGATGAAGTCACAGTTCCTCTGAGAAAATGGAATATTTATGAAGTAGTGAAGCCTTATTGTTAGTGTTTTTAGTGTGGAGGTGTATTAGGTCATAATGTCTGCATTTATAGTTATTGTGTGTTAATTTTTTGTACGGTTTATTAATATTCAGTTCAGGCTGCATGTGCTAGATTTAATTTTGCGCATTTGGGTATGTTTATCCGATTTCATTGTATTTTTATTTTATTTTTTATTATTTCTGTACATCTACACTATTGTAACAGCTCATAGTAAGCTGCACGGGATATGACAGTCTTAGCATCCACTCTGCATCAATCTTAAAGATTTTTAAGATTATTACCACTTTCATTGAGTTCATTGTTTATCTATCTGTGCTTCATCAGTAGGTTGAAGATGACTGTTGGAAGCAACTCTCTGATCACTAGCTGAGTTGTAGTATAACCTCTGTAACTTGCAAGAAGTCCACTTTTCGAATGTACTATTTTGCATTTAACTTGCTTTTTTTAGTTTTCTGAAATGGCTTTAACCACTAGCTGTTCTGCCTTTTATCATACTCGTGCATATACTTACATATATGAGTGCAGATGGTTAGGGGGAAGTGCGTTTGGTCAATGTGTTTAGTCATTTGCTTGTGGTAGACAGGGAATATTCCCTTTCCTTGATTTTTCTGCAATCTCAGAGTATAATTAGCAGGGGGTGTGGGGGGCATAGTGGGGCCTCCCCTCCTTGCAAAAAATTTTTAATTTTTTTTATTTTAGCTTTGCTTGTGTAAGGCTGTTTCTTGGCACATGCAGTGTTGCTCCAACATTCGCATTTTTGATATATTGTGGCTGCAATTTTCCTTGTCGGTAAACACAAATATCAACTTACCATTAGATAATCATATATATGGTTCCCCCTGTGTTTAACCAAACGTACGTTTGTTCAACAAATGCAAGGTGTGTGATTTTATGTCAGCAGTGAAGTTGACCAAACGTTGAATATGTTGAAGCCGCGGCTGGCCGAACGGTGGATGTGTTGACTTTTTTCAGGAATGTTGATACAGGTAAGTGGGGTTGGGGAGGTGAGAGTGAGTGTATGTGTCTAAGTTAGGTTCAGGGTTGAGTGAAGGATGGATGTTGTGTGTTTCTGTGTGTTTGTGTATTTTAGGGTAAGGGTTTGGTTAGGGGATAAATGTAGTGTTTGTGAATCTGAGTCTGTCTTATGTAGTGACAATGCCACTGGAAGGTTTTAATGATCCTAAGGTGTAGGGTTAGAGTTGAGGGAAGGGGCACCATTAGGGTTAGGATTAGCACCCAGTACTAAGGCAGAGTCCTCCACTGTACCACCTTAGTAATAGGTGTTAACCCTAATGCTGCCCATTCCCCCAACCCTAAACCTACACCTAAAGGTCATTAAAACCTTCCCGTAAAACTGCACTACTCGGACAAATTCGAGGCTAGTGTTACAGGGTGTATTAGTTTTAATATTGGAAGAAAAAAGATTACATCTCTCTCTTATTGTTTTCATTTTTATTTTTTGTCAGTATCATTTTTTTTTTAGTATTGTGTATGATCAAACTTATTTTGTCAGTATGTTTGTTTTATATTCAACATTAGGGTAGTTCAGTAATACACAATACAGCAATATATATTTATAGGTGTTGGTGAACACTAAGAGCTAGTGCAATTTTCTGCTGTTTTTCTGCCTGTCAGCAGCTTTTTGTGCAAGATCACAGTACAGCAGGGTCTGGGAATTTGTCTTTTCACTCCTGTAATGCAATTTTGGAGTTGGTATATATATTAGCAGGGGTGTGGCAGGCACAGGGAGGCATGCCCCACTGCAAAAAGCATATATATTTTTTTTTGTTAGGTGTTAGATTTTTATTCTCTGAGTGTTCACTGTCAGCTGAGAGACTCGTGTAAGTGAGTGTATGGGAAAGGGAACAATCCATTGTATTGCTAGCTGCATTACCCTTCCTTTTTATTTTTTCGGTTGGTTAAGACTGCTTATTTAATTTAACAATTGTCACTTCACATTTTGAGAAAGCATAATGCCTTGTTGGAAGTGCTGCTTTATATTGTGCTGTTGAGATAGACCTAGGAAGTGTTCCTGTTTTATCCATTCATCTATCCATCCATAACCTAGTTTTGCTCATGGGGTTGTGGTGTCACTTCAGCAGTGACAATCTATAGCCAAGTTTCACACTGCTGGGTGGCTAGCCCTGCCATGGTTGTTTTTCCATACCACACACTTGCATACACACTCACACACCTATAATCAGTTTAAAATGTCTAGTCCACCTACTGCATGTCTTTGGAATGTTGGAGGAAACAAGGCATCCGGAAGAAACCTATGCATACACAGAGAAGACGTGTTGTCTGCACAGAAGGCATACCCGCCGAGAATCAAACCAGCAAACATCTTGCTGTGAGGTGGCAATGTTATCTGCTGCACCACTGTGCCGCTCTGTTCCTGTTTTTATGTATGTATATATTTATAGTTGAATAACTGAGTATGATACAGAATGCTTTTCAGCCGTACACTGAACCACAAGGCTAATACGGTGATATCAACTGTTAGTCACTGTAAGGACACAGACAAGCAATTTAGATATAGTGTAGTCAAGAATATAAACGTGTATTAAAATGGAAAGCTTTTTCAGTTTGTTAAAATACAATAAGTTGAACTATGATGAGCATTGGTGCACAAAATAAGGAAGCTGAGCTGTAGACCATCAGATTTATAGTGTACAAGCATTAATTTGTAGTATATAGTCATTAAGGAGAAGGAGAACAAAGTATCGTACAGGATACAGCTGTCAGTGAGAGCGAGCTCTTGGCATAAAATTGCTTTTTGCATCAGAAAAGATCCTATTTAAGGTAATTGCAGGCTACATTAGTCTGTTTTTATGTTTGTATCATAGGGACAGAGTTTAAAGTACCTTGAAACAGATGTAATGCATGGGAGGCATCTTACCTAATGGTTTAGTAAGCATTCTGTTTCCGTAGACTAGAAGAGATTGAAGTTGGATGGCATGGTGGCTCAGTTGTTAAGGTGGTTCTTCACATCTCCATGGGTTGGGTGCTTTCCCTTCAGTCTTGATACACAGTTAGACACTGACTGGGTTTCCCTCTTCTACCCTTACTGCATCAGCCTGGCAAAGTACTACTATGGTTACCACACTGTCAGTACTGTTTAAATAACTTACGTTCTCTAAAAACACACCAAATATTTTATTAAAGCTTTCGGGTCTACACCCTTCATCAGTACAAATCAACTATTATACCATGATCCCCCCCAAAACGTGCACGCTGATTGGCCAGCGTGCCCGTTGTAAATAAAGTTATACTAATGGAAAAAGGTCCGGTCGCCCGGACTTTTTTCCATTAGTATAACTCGTTTTTTTAAAACACTGTCTCGCTATGTTAAATGGGTTTAACATAGCGAGACAGCTTTAAAATAAGCAACGGAGATCTCCGTTGCTTATTTTAAAGCTGTCTCATGTTAAACCCATTTAACATAGCGAGACAGTGTTTAGCAACGGAGAAAGCAAGATCTCCGTTGCTTTTTAGTAGCTATGTTAAATGAGTTTAACATAGCGAGACAGTTTTAAAATAAGCAACGGAGATGTCCGTTGCTTATTTTAAAACTGTCTCGCTATGTTAAACTGATTTAACATAGAGAAACACTAAAAAAAAAGCAACGGAGATCTTGCTTTCTCCGTTGCTTTTGTCCACAGCTCTGATGTACTGCGCAGGCGCGCAGTACATCAGAACTGCCGCGGATGCCAGACATCTGCGGAAGGGCAGTAAACAGGCATTATATTATGCCATTATTTAAGAAAAGTAATAGTTTCTTTTCTTAAATGTCATGGTATAATAGCAATAACCCACGCCTGGGTGTGGGTAATGCTAAATTTACCCACGGTTGGCTTTGTTTGGTCCCTCAGGCGCCTCGGGACCAAACCACGCCAACCGTGGGTAAATTTAGCATTACCCACACCCAGGCGTGGGTTGTTGCTATAATCACATTCAGCATTTAAATAGGAGATAAAACTAAATCACATGCTTCAGCCAACCTATCAAACCATTTAACAATCAAGACTTAAAGAAACATAAATAACTTTTAAAATATACATAAATACTATTAAAATGCATAATAAAACATTATTTAAACCAATACATTCATAAACACATACACATATATAAAAAAAATATGTATATATACATCATAATATATAATTCATAATCTTTCTCTCCGTCTTTTCATCAAAACTGGTTTTAAGCTAACAGCATTATTTAAACCAGGAGCATGGTCTGCTTGTAGTCTAATAATCCATTCAAACTCTTTAAGCTGCAACAAGTTATTCATGTCACCTTTCCTTAAACTCGTTTGTACTATATCTAAAACCCTAAACCTAAGATTTTAAATTAAAAACTGAGAAATCAGCGAATACAGCAGGAACAAGAAAACGCTATAATTGCTCCTGCTGTAATGATTTACATGAAGGTGTAAATTATTTTAAACATCCCATAACAGGAGAAATATTTACGTTAAAAGTGTTGACAAGTTGTAATGTAGTGCAAGTTGTCTTATCTGGCAACTTGTACATTATGTTTATCATTTTATGTAGGCAGAATAACTAGGAAGATTAAGGAAAGGATTATAGAGCATAAATCGGATACGAGAAGAAAGGTAGTAACAAATGCATTGAGCAAGCATGTTTTAGATAAGGGTGAGCAACATAGTTTTAGGTTTAGGGTTTTAGATATAGTACAAATGGGTTTAAGGAAAGGTGACATGAATAACTTTTTGGAGCTTAAAGAGTTTGAATGGATTATTATAGCAATAACTCAAGCCTGGGTGTGGGTAATGCTGGATTTACCCACGGTTGGCGTGGTTTGGTCCCGAGGGCGAAGCCCGAGGGACCAAACAAAGCCAACCGTGGGTAAATTTAGCATTACCCACACCCAGGCGTGGGTTATTGCTATTATACCATGATATTATTTAAGAAAAGAAACTATTACTTTTCTTAAATAATGGCATAGTATAATGCCTGTTTACTGCCCTTCCGCAGATGTCTGGCATCCGGCAGTTCTGATGTACCGCGTGCCTGCGCAGTACATCAGAGTTGTAAAACGGAGAAAGCAAGATCTCCGTTGCTTTTTTATTTTGCTATGTTAAATGGGTTTAACATAGCGAGACAGTTTTAAAATAAGCAACGGAGATGTCTGTTGCTTATTTTAAACTGTCTCGCTATGTTAAACCCATGTAACATAGCGAAACAGTAAAAAGCAACGGAGATCTTGCTTTCTCCCTTGCTGTTTTTTTTAAACCTGTCTCGCTATGTTAAATGGGTTTAGCATAGCGAGACAGCTTTAAAATAAGCAACGGAGATCTCCGTTGCTTATTTTAAAGCTGTCTCGCTATGTTAAACCCATTTAACATAGAGACAGTGTTTTAAAAGTAGAGTTATACTAATGGAAAAAAGTCCGGGCGACCGGACCTTTTTCCATTAGTATAACTCGATTTACAATGTGCACGCTGGCCAATCAGCGTGCACGTTTTGGGGGGGTCATGGTATAATAGACTACAAGCAGACCATGCTCCTGGTTTAAATAATGCTGTTAGCTTAAAACCAGTTTTGATGAAAAGACAGAGAGAAAGATTATGAATTATATATTATTATGATGTATATATACATATATTTTTTTATATATGTATATATGTTTATGATCGTATTAGTTTAAATAATGTTTTTAGTAAAAGTTTATAGGTGGATGTTTTATTATGCATTTTAATAGTATTTATGTATATTTTAAAAGTTATTTATGTTTCTTTAAGTCTTGATTGTTAAATGGTTTGATAGGTTGGCTGAAGCATGTGATTTAGTTTTATCTCCTATTTAAATGGTGAATGTGATTAGTTGATCTGTACTGATGAAGGGTGTAGACCCGAAAGCTTTAATAAAATATTTGGTGTGTTTTTAGAGAGTTGTTGTCGATATATTAAGCAGTGACACCATTGTTGTTTAGTAAATAACTTAGCATGCCAACAATTCTGTTGAGTTAGTCTTGCCTGTCGTAGTTGATTTGTTATTATGTAGTATTTAATCATTATTTTTTTTAAATTTGTTGTCAAAGTAAATGAAGAGTACATCAATCTCCTCTACTCTGTCAAATTTGCATTTACATGTCATAAAAGGCAATATTGTCAAACTATATTTTATGCTAATTCCATTTAAAATGTGTTTGGCACCCTCCCAACTCCATTCCACTTAAAGTTAAAGATAGAAGGTAGGGTGGGATGGGGTTAAAGCGGGAGCTCTGCCTCCCCCTTAGAAGCAGAATTTACAGAAATATAATTTGCCATGTTAATTAAGGATATGTATCCTGAAATGGAAACACTTCCCTCTAAAAGTCTTGCAACTGGTAAAATTATCCTCTTCTCAAAACATTTTAGGTGGGAAGCAGGCATGAAATTACGTAGGTTTTCTTTGGGTATTTCAGTTTCTTTCACATCTCGGGCCATCCCGGTTGATTTGCTATGCTAAATATATTGATTAAATATGTATACACATGGGCAGGAGACACCCCCCCAATACCACCTTATTCATATATGTTAATCCTAACCTTTTTCCTGCTCCTAACAATAACCATGAGCGATGACTCCTGAAATGTAAGTAAAGTGCATTTCTCCAAATGTTTTAACTGTATAGCAGCTCTCTTGCAATATTACAGTTGTGTGAGATGGATTTTCACTGTCACCAGGTGTTTTTTTCTGTCTTCCTGCTGTTGTGAAGTTGGTACAAAAAAGTAAAACTGGTGTGTGGTGCTAAATCTTCCTTATGGGAGGAGAAAGGAAGCTTGTCCTTCAAAAAAAAAAAAAAAAAATGGTTGTTCCCTACAATTTTGTTAGTTTTGAGTTGTCCTCCTTATTTGCAAGATGTTTTTATTTCATCATCCTGAGTGGATTTGTGTGCATGTTTGTGTTGATATACATGCATACATATTTAATGTGTCTTACTGGTATTTGAATGCTCATGCGGTTCAACATTTGTAGGTTGTGCTTCGAAATTTAAAATATACATTTAGTCAAATCTGTGAGATTTCAGAGACCAAGTGTAAGGCTTGAAGATTTAGGAGGCGAGAGTTTGTGTTTAAGTCTGTACACATGAACAGAATGTGTGGGTTAGGTTAAGGGGGAGTTTAAGCAAGTTGTTTGAGTGTTAGGGTTAGAGTAGTGATTAAGGTAAATGATAGGGGTAAATGGTGTGTGTGTGGTGTGAGATACTGTATGTTTTCTGTGTCAGAGATGTAATCTTGTGAAGTGGTAGTTTTAAAGAAATGTTTTTCCTAAAGTTAAGTGTAGAGTTGTGGTTAAGGTTAGCTTGGTAATATGGAACAGGTATGGCTAGTATTAGTGGTAGGGTTAATGAATTGGAAGAAGAAATTGTGTTCCTTTATCAGTTTATCATTTGATATTTTTACCTGCCTAATAAATTAGGGTTGATGTTTTTCAGTTTGAACTTCCAGTACTTTGATTGTTGAAGGTACAAGCAGAAAATGATTGACTTCAACAATTGGCTATGTTTCTGGTGTCATTCTAAGGGGATCCAGTATCTGTCTGCTTGGGATGACATGATGGACAGACCTCGATGCTTTGCCAGAGATGGCCTGCGTCTGTCACCCCTTGGTTTCTGGGTACTGGCTAAGGCTCTTGCCACCCCTATAGTGCCTTTTTTAGGCAATGTTCCAAAGACCAAATTACCACTGTAACACCTATAAATAAATGCAATCTGAGGGTCATGTTGCTCAATGCCAGAAGTCTAAATCTTGAGATACACTTGCTGGAAGCACTCCTTAAAATGGAGAACACCGACATTTGTGCTGTAACGGAGACCTGGTTTAAAGCAGCAGATAGCACCCCTGCACTACCAGGCTATAACTCATTCCACACCTTTCGGCCCCAGAACATGGACCGAAGCTCCAAAGGCTGTGGTGTCTCCATATTCATAAAGGATATGCACACCTTCAGACTGGTAGCCCAGCATAATGCATCTGAGATACTTCAGGTACAGCTAACACTGGGTAAGACGGCAATTCAGATCATAGCCTGCTGTAGGTCCCCAACCATGTCCCAAGACTCTCACTCCACGTTCCTAAGCATTCTGGAATCTGTTGGGGTCCAACCCAACACTCTCATACTAGGTGACTTCAACTACCCCTCCATCAAGTGGGAAAACTACTCATGCACCTATACATTGGCCCAAAGCTTCCTGGAATTCATCAATTCCAATGCCATGGACCAGCTCATTCTTACCCCCACTAGAGGAAGCAACATCCTTGGCCTGGTTATTACTAACATGGGCAATCGTTGCTCTACACCAATAGTCAATTCTTCCCTGGTTAGATCCGACCACAAACTAATCACCATGGAAATCCACATCTCCCCCACACCCCCCACAAAGGTAACCACCATGAAAAACTTCTCCAAAGCTGACTTTGGGCTCCTAAAAACAGAGGTGGCTAACTTCATGGCACCTATGTCAATGGAAAATAGATGTACGACTGCCGAATCATACACCAATGCATTGTACGAACACGTACATAAATGCATGGAACTAGCCATACCCAACAGAACAAAGACGCTCTCCTCTTAAAAAAAAAAAAAAAAAAAAAAAAAGGAAGCCAATCTGGTGGTCCTCTGCCATTAATAAATTCTACAATAGAAGGAAGAAACTGTTGCAGGAAAAGGTGAAGTCCCAAGACTGGAAAAACTCCCTTATTGGCCTCAACAAAAAGTTGAGATCCCTCATCAAAACCTCTAAAGCCAGCTATGAAGGTAGAATTGCGGCAGACACTAAAACAACCACAAAGCCTTTTGTAGTTAAGTCAAGAATCTCCATGGCAATATCCAGGTTTGCTCGGAGTTACTGCACAATGCTACCTCCTATACTGAGCCAACAGATATTGCCAACAGATTCCATGCCAACTTTAACCCTCTCTCCCTCCCTCCCTAAAGGGCCAATCACAATACCGGAGGACTGCCCAGGCACCCAGTATTACTGCAGCATAGGTTAAAGCTGAATTGTCCAATGCC
This sequence comes from Protopterus annectens, assembly GCF_019279795.1. NCBI lineage: Eukaryota > Metazoa > Chordata > Ceratodontiformes > Protopteridae > Protopterus > Protopterus annectens. The sequence goes on from NC_056748.1 coordinate 608,377,969, forward strand.
AAGAATGCAGCTTCTATGGGCTCCGACAATGTTCCTGGATATGTTCTTCATGAACTTCAAAGTGAACTGGCACCACATCTGTGTGCCCTGTTCAATCACAGCCTCACCTCAGGCTTTGTCCGTACAAAATGGCACACTGCTACAATCATCCCTCTCCATAAAGGGGGAGTGACTACATACCCTGGTAATTATCTTCCCATTAGCCTGACAAGTCTGATGTGTAAGGCTGTGGAGTGCATCAGCATGGACCTAATTAACAAGGATATAGGGAATCTCCAAACTCTAGATCCCACTCAATTTGGTTTTGTGAAAGGTAGATCATGCCTGCTCAACTTGGTTGATTTCTTTGAGTCCGTTACCAGAGCTGTGCATGACGGCAAGGCAGGTCATACAGCATACCTCAATCTGGCCAAGGCCTTTGATACCATTCCCCACTCAGGAATTATTGATAAACTCACCAAACTAGGCATCAACCCCTGTATCACTAGGCGGGCTACAAACTAGCTCACGGATAGAACCCACAGTGTGAAAGTAGTGGACTCCCAAGTCAGACTGCCGACCAGTCACAAGTGGAGTCCCGCAGGGATTGGTCCTGGGTCCTCTCCTGTTTGGCATCTACTTCTCAGAAGTCCAGGCCAACACGGAGGGACTCTGGCTGACCAAGTTCCCAGACTACTGTAAGCTGGGAGCCATTATTAACTCCCCAAGTGATGTAGACATCCTAAAGGAAGGCCTCACTCAGACCAATGACTGGTGTCGAAACCATGGCCTTAAGCTTAATGCCAAAAAATGCGTTGTCATCCCCTTTGGGAAAAACTCAGTTCTTACTAATTATTATTACTACTATTATTATTATTATAATTAAGTTAAAGTTAACCTCTCTACCAGCTTCATCACAGCATTTAGTAATGATGCTGGAAAAATTTGTAATACCTTGACCAAAAATTGGCAATTTATCAGGAATGACGCTCTCTTGTTTGAAAAGTTAGGACCTTTCCCTAGAGTAGTGTTTAAGAAGGGAAGGAACTTAAAAGAACTTCTACAATCTAAACAAAAGTTACAATTTTCTAAATGTAAAGGGTCCACAACCTGTGGAACCTGTAGTTGGTGTCACCTAGTCAGAGTAGGTCTATCCTTCTCTGTCAATGACATAAAATATGATATTAAACACACAATTAATTGCAACACGAAATCAGTAATTTATGGAGCATTTTGTAATGCATGTCCTGCTTTTTATATTGGCAAGACAGATCGTAAACTACGTCAGCGGATTTACGAGCATGTCTATGCCATGAGGACTAACAAACAAGAGAGCGCTCTAGCCAGACGTGCTAAATTTTCCTGACCATAAGTTTTCCTTTATGGGAATAGATCATATTCCCATGAGCATTAGAGGAGGCCCTCTGTCCTTATTGTTAGAATTTCGTGAACTAGAATGGCAAATTAAACTAAATGCATTTTATAGCCCTGGTTTAAATGATAACTGCAACATCTCAGTAGTGTTAAAAATGAGAAGTTACACCAAATAATCTGTTAGCTTTTCTAGTATGGTTGTTTTAATGTGATTATGATTGAGTCGCAATGTTTTTAAAGTTTACTGATTATGGTCAGTTAATTTTTGTATTACTTTTGTATTTTATATTTGATAATTTATTGAGACAGTTCATTTACCAATTTTACTTTGGTTACTATTTGATTGATATTAAACAGAAGCATGTAAAGTGAAGTGGAGCGCCAGAGAGGAAATGATGTCTTTTGACACACCTCCTTTAATTTTAAATGTATTGCCTGGCGCCAAACCTTTTACATCCTTCATTGTTTTGGTTTGTTTCTGAGGAAGCTGCGCTTTTGTTTTAGCAGCGAAAACGCTTTTATTTTTGTTAATAAAGTCGCGTTCAGACTAAGAAATCGTTGGACTTTTTCCTGACTGGATTTTGGTGATACTGTGTTCTGCAAACCTCCCGGCTTCGTTTTTTATAGTTTGTAGTGCCGGTGTCTGCTTAGTTTGTTGTTAGTTTTGGGTTTGGGTTTGTAGATTTGGAGCAACTTTTGGTTAGAGCTTCTTATTTGTCTGGAGGGAGAGTAGCAGGAGATGAGTGGCATGAGTGTTAGACAATATGAAAGCAAGTAAAGGATAGAGTAAATAATGGAGAGCTGTGAGAGTTAAAGTTGGTGAGGTAGTTCTAACCAGTTCATTAATCTTAGAGAGATGCAGTGATGGAATTTATAGTTTTGATGCGCTGCAAAGCGAGCGATTTTTTATTGTAGGTGATTTCAAGTTTGGTGATAAGGGTAGAGTCAAGATCAGTAAGGATCTGGGAGCCATACATAAGACTGAGTAGGAGGTACGATTTGAGGGTGTGTAATCTTGGCTTCAGAGGAAAGGAATTTTTTAGATCTGTAGAGGAGTCCGAGTTTTTGATGGGTCTTTTTGATAGTTATTGATATGTATATAAAATTTCAATTGATCGTCTGCAGTAATTCCTAAGAGTTTGATGCTAGGTTCTACTTGTGTGGGGGGGGGGGGGTGTTAAGAGATAGAATAGTGAAAGTAGATTTGATATATGCCAGATTTTTTGGGAGGAACAGTAGCAGTTTGTTTTTTTTTTTTTTTTTTTTTGGATCGAGTATGAGCTGATTGTCAGCCATGTTTCGATTGAGTTAAAGGCAGTTTGGGTGGCAGAACGGAGTTCAGAGAGGGAGCTGGCTGTAGTAGTAAAGGTCGAGTCATCAGTGTATTGAACTAATGAAGACTGGGGGAGGAAGAATAGAGTTTGTTAGTGAAAATATTAGAGTAAAGGCCCTAAAATAGAGCCTTGAGGAACTCCCATTTTGACTGGTAGAGGTGGTGAGAGTGCAGACTGCCATTTTACAGATTGGGTTCGATTGCAGAGGTAGCTAGAGAACCATGAAATAGCTTCAGGGGAGAAGTTAATTTCTTGTAATTTGTTTAAAAGGAGAGGATGAGAAAGTATCATATGCCTTGGACATATCCAGAAATAGGCATAAAACTAGCTTGTGGTAATCCCTGGCAAGAGAGACTGTGTGGAGAAAGGATAAGAGCTCTGTGGTAGTGCTATGTCTGGGCCTGAAGCTATGTTGAGTAGGAGTTAGAAGGTTATGTTTGGTAAGATATTGCATGACTTGTTTGTGAACATACTTTTTGAGAACTTTGGAACGAGGGGACAAGATAGCAGTGGGACGGAAGTTCGAGATATCTGAGGAGTTGCTGCCTTTGTGTGTTGGAAGGGTGTGAAGCTGCTTGCATATAGCTGTGACTTTTCTTTCTGTGATTGAGCGATTTAATTAGAATAGGTACTGGTAGGGTTTGTATCCCAAATTAATAAAATTACATGATCTCCTTCTATGTGTTAACCTATTCAAATATTTCATGGAACATAAATCTAAATTCGGACCCAACAGACCACCTTCAAACAGGCAGCACAATCAGCATTCCTTACTTAGTAATTCCCAATTAATAAACCCCAAGCTCTTCACACTTACGCAGTCACAAGCATCCTTAACACTTTTTAATTCACCCCATCACCTCCAACAACCAGTTATCTCTGTACCAATCCAACTTCTGCCAAATAAAAATTTTTCAAACTCTCTCTTAAATGCCTAAGCATGAACAGTACAATTGGCAATATTGAAGCCTGTCTCAGAAAATAATCCAGTTTATACTATATATGAAAACTGGTTGAAGTCCAGTGTTTGCCTCTCAACCTGCATACACTATCATTATGACAATTATATGGACAGTAAAACCAAAAGACAGATGAGGAATGCGTGATACTGGCTAAAAGCACCCAAGTTGAAAAACACCCACAGTGGCAAACAGACACAGTAAAGCAGATAAGGACTCAAACTGCAGTCTGATCAACCTGTGTATAAGGACTCAAAGTACTACTGGCTGTGGTTCACTTCCCCGCTTTCCTCAATAGCAACCTTCCAGGCTGTAATATTGGAAGTAAATGCCAAGCTACAGAACATAATTATTTCATGACTCAGCATATGTGTCAGTCTGATTTAAATATGCCCATGTTGTGGTGTTCCTTTCCCAGTGCAATCTTCATCAAATGGTCAGTCACCCCATAAGACTTATCAGTACAGTGATAACCTGACAAAATTTCAAGCCCCTGTAAACCCTGAGAACACTGCTCCCTATGCAGAACTGTCGACAGAAACCCTGTTAATAGCTGTATAGAGGCAGCTGTACCCATCAGGAAGAAGTACAGACTAACTCAAAAAACAAGCCACCCTGATATAATGAAGTAAATCAGTAGGCTGTATAACAGAAGGAAGAAAATTGTGGCAAAAATTAGGAGATGCAGCACCCAGCAGGATAAAATCACTCTCATCAAACTAAACAAACCTCTCTGAGGACGAATAAAGTCTACCAAAGCCAGTTTTGAGGTGAATTTGGCCTCACAGGCCAAGGACAATCACAAGGCATTCTTTAGCTATGTCTTAAAACCTCAGACAATACGCAATTGTGTGCAGAGCTCATTGTTAATGGAGCAACCTATACTGAGCCAGAAGATTTATCAAAACCTACTGGCCGATTCCGCTCCAACTTTACCCCTCTCTCCCCCTCAACCTTCCCTCAGGAAATATCAAATATAACTCCCCCTGCTATCACTAGGGTACAGGTCCTTCATGCACTGTCTAAGGCCAAGAACACTGCATCAGTGGGCCCAGACATTATCCGAGGTCCCCTTCTAAATAGCATGAAACATGACCTATCAGGGCCTGTGAAATTTCTGTTTAACTACAGCCTCCAAACAGTCTTTGTGCTACATGAATGGAGAACAGCAACAGTCATCCCTCTGCACAAAGGTGGGCCATCTGTAGAGCCCTGGAAACTACAAACCCATAAGTCTCACTAGTCTTGTATGTAAAGCCATGGAAAGAATCATCATACACATGATCAATAGTGATATAGTAAACCTCCAGATACTGGACCCAACCCAGTTTGGTTTCGCCAAGGGCACATCAAGCCTACTCAGTTTGGAAGACTTCTTTGAGAAGGTCACCAAAGCAATAGATGAGGGCAAAATGATTCACACCATCTACCTTGATGTGGCCAAGGCATTTGACACAGTACCCCATTTGGGCATTGTTGACAAACAAAAGTGGTTGGATACAAACTTGTGCATCACCCGGTGGATAGCCAACTGGCTTGCAGACAGGACCCAGGAAGTTAGAACTGGGGAGTCGACCTCTACAAAGAGGCCAGTCACAAGTGGAGTCCCTCATGGATGAATCTTTGGACCTCTCCTTTTTGGCATTTACTTCTCTGACGTCAAGGCCAGTGTCAGTGTGGTCTCTGTCTGGTTACATTTTGCAGAGCTTTCCAAATTGGGAGCTGTCATTGAATCCCACACTGACACAGATGTTCTCCAGGAGGGGCTGACACAGACAAACAACTGGTTTCAGAGCCGTGGACTAAACCTAAATGCCAAGAAATGCGTAATAGTATCCTTTGATAAGTCATCCACCCCTGGTAACCATCATATTGACAACACAGCCCTTACAGTTGACCCAGTAGTCAGGACTTGGGGACACACAGATAGCAATCTAGCCTTTCACCATCACGTGTCTACAGTAGTGGGGGAATCCTTCTATGTTGCGCAGCCTATAAACAAAAATATGTCATCTGAGTCCAAGGAAGTCATTGTTCCACTGGATTCTGCATTCATCAGACCTATTATTGAGTACAATGCCCCCTTTGGTATGTGCCTAACCAGACATATCCAACAACTGGAACATCCACACACATACACACACACACACATATATATATATATATATATATATATATATATATATGTGTGTGTATATATATATATATATATATATATATATATATATATATATATATATCCCCATTGTTTCTTTGTGAATTGTTTACCCAGTCTATTTTCCCAATCCTTTCTAACCTTCTCTGATTTATTATTACAGTTATCATGCAGTAGTTTATATGCTTTGCTAATTATCCCCTTTTTAACAGCAGCTTCTGATCTGTATTCTACTAAAATCTGTACCAGTGCTGGTCTTTTACTTAGGATCCCCCTATTTCTTTCTCTCTGCCTATACTCTATCAGTCTGTGATAGAGAAGGCACTCTAGTCTGAAGTCCAAATAAATTATTGGCCTCTTCCCATTCTAATGCCTTTCACTTTCTCATTATTTGCTCCCATTATCTTGGTTCCTTTGCCAGTTTTCTTCAGTAAATTCTGCCCCCCCCCCCCTTGTCTGTATCCCTAATTGCAGTCATCCTTATCGACAGAATCTCCTTTCTCCATTCCTGTGTTGGCTTAGTTCTTAAAATACTTTCTGCAATTTTATGAATATAATGTTCTGTATGGTTGTTATTTTCCTTGTAGCCTTGACTAATAATTGGCACGTATTAGTAGAATAACTGATTAATATATCCCTAATAACCTAAATGGTCACTTCCTTTGGGAGCATTTGCTCTCATTTAGCGCGCCAGGAATGCCACTGAAATTAAAGAAGACTAAATACATGCAGATCTATTGCACTCAGTCCTCTTATTTCAGTCACTGATACCAGCTTTTAATATTCTTAATTCACTGTTAAAGAAAGGGAGTACTGTATGAACACTTACCAGCTACCAAGAAGAGGGTCAGAGGAAATCCCTGCTCATGGCCTACTACTAACCTCAAGTCCTTAATGAAAGAGATGGAGGGATGAAACCTGGGAAGAGTGGAAGACTACCCAAAAACACACCTACTATACCAGCTTCCTAACACTTAGAAAAATACATACTAGAAATTAAGGAAATCAAAGCCTGTTAAGCTAAGAACTGGTTTCAAAACCCAAAGTCATTCTAGAAACTCATAAGGGACAAATCTTATTTAAATGCCACCAAAGATTCCCTTAGTAGCAACCTAATCAACATGTCAGAGCTCAAATAGTTTAAAAAGGTAAGCACCCCCAGTCATCCTACCTTATTCAGAAATAATCTCACAATCAGTACCTGGATAAAACCCCCTATGTCACAAAAACTTCTACTTTAGACAAATAATGAGGGAAGTGGCTTAAAAAAAATTAAAAGTGGAAAGACATTCTAAACCCTAACAGCACGTCCTCACCTTCCAAATGTTGTGTGCTAAACCCCTAGTTAAGCCTTGGGTCTACATTTTCAACTTGTCAGTTATAGCAGGTGTAATTCCCAAATGTTTTCAGCATCATTTCATAATTCCCATCCCCAGGAAACTATCTCACACCTGCACTACAGTTTACCACCTCCTTTCCATAACTTCCCAGTTACAAAACTTGAAAAACTGCAGTATGCCCAGATTTTTCACCACAATAAATACAGACTTATTGCAACTTGCAGTATGAATTCAGGAACTTTGTAAGTCTTATCAGAACATTTGAAAGTGTAAACTTCCAAATCCTGTTACAAAACTCGAAAATGTTCAATACTGCGCTAAAGTAAATTACTGGTTTACAACTACCTACAAAGTAGAACATTCAAAGTGAGAGCAGGTAATCTCACTTCCTGTGAAGGATACTTTACTGCAGGAGTTCCACAAGGGTCCATCCTTGATCCAGTTTTATTCTCTGTTTTTATACATGACATTAATATAGTAAACCCCCCCCAGTAATGTCCTCCTGTGTGTTGACAATATCATACTCTGTAAGTCAGGACCCAATACTTAAGAACTACAGCATTCCCTACAAAATGACTTCACCTCTATCCCTCTGGCTACCTAAAAAGACTGGAAAACTGCCATTATAAAATTTGGGACTCCAGGTAAACTCGCATCCTCTAGTTCCCAAAAAATTGTCCCGCCCCTCCCAGTAACACAACAGTTAAATCTAACACTATAAATGTCTTGGTCTTGCACTAGACACCACTTTTTCATTAAGACTTGTACACCTTTAGATTTAATTACAGCATTCGGTGTTCTTGGGTAGGAGTCTATCAGCATGGCACATCTTGACTTGGCAATATTTGCGCACTCTTCCTTGCAGAAACGCTCCAAATCTGACAGATTGCGAGGCATCTCTTGTGCACAGCCCTCTTCAGGTCCGCCTGTGACGATTGGGGAGATGTGGGCAAAGGCTGCCAGCCTAGTCAAATAGAATTTAATATATAATTCTATGAACTGTATAAATAAATGTAAAATACAGGCTTGTGTTTTTAAATGTAAGAAAACACTGTGAAATGTGGAACTGCAAAATATGTGACAACATTGCACTCTACTGGCCCAGTAAAGCATGTTGTTTCCTTTCATGTTAGAATTTGGCCCAAGGGCGGTTGGATAAAGATTTCATGCCCATTGTTTTAAGGCTAAAGTTTATGACTAGAATTTAGATGTGGAATGTGCTTTTATTGCTTTAGTTTCTGTTAGTATATACATGTGAAATGTCTCTTATCATTGTAAGTTTCTGAGGAGGGGTTAGATGGCTAAATAATACAGTTTGTGGCCTGAGAACTCAGACCAGGTGTTAAAATAATGCAGTATGAATACTGGGAAAACCTAAGTGTCAAAAATGATGTAATTTTGGGAGGGCCTTAGAGGCAGGTTTGTTAGTAATGTTTAAATTCTATTTCTCACGAGAGACCTAGAGCATTTTGATCTGGACATCTAACTTATCAGCACTTTACTTATGCTCACATGTAAGTTTTTAGCACTGTGATATCTTGTAGGAGTAGTTAAAGCTAGTAAAGATTAATTAGGTATTTTTCTTTGAAACCAGACCTGTCCTACTGTATTATTTTAAGTTTCTGTGTGATCTGTGAACTCTTAGATATCCCTGTGGTGTAGTAGATTTGTCTTGTGTTTTAATTATTTATTATTAAATATTTTTAAAACCTTCTACCTGTGGCTGGTTTGTGTAGAGATGAAGTATGCTTTAGAGTACATTATATATTTATAGAGTTTACTGTCTAAGCCCTTCCAATAAGCCTTTGACTGTATAGTCACATTTACCATTGGATATTAACATTTCACAGTAATAATTGGACACCCTTATAAGGGCCTTTTAGTAGCTGATATTATTAACTGGGTGGTGGCAGTAATTACTACCGTATAGTCTAGGTAAAGGGGCACAGCTGGAGAATCTGTCAGCCTTGTTGTATAAATATTATCTCAAAGTGTGTGTGTGTTGTGTCAGCTACTTGGACAGGGACACGAAGCGCTGGTTGGACGGAGAGGGTACTGGAGGTCCTAGCTTGCCCAGATAGGCTGAGACCTGGACCCTGTAGCTGTGCCAGTGGGGAATCTTATTGGGGACCTGGTGAGCAAGGGAGCAGCCAGCCCCAGACTGACTATGATCTCTGTGTGCACTTAAGGGAAAATGTACTTCACTGTGTATATTAGTTATCCTTTCCTCTTCTAGGCGACTACCTCCCTGGTGTTAGTGGGTGAGGATTGAGGCTCCTTGATTGCTGGGCCAGGACATCGTCACACAGTCCACAGATTTTTTTTATTGGATTTAGGTCTGGGCTCTGGCTGAGCCATTCCAAAACTTTTACATTTCTTCTGGGGAAGCCATTCTTTTGTTGATTTGGATGTATGCTTGGGGTCATTGTCATGTTGAAAGGTGAAATTCCTCTTCATCTTCAGCTTTCTAGCGCACGCCTGAAGGTTTTGGGCCAAAAGTGACTGGTATTTGGAACTGTTCATATTTCCCTCCACATTGACTAAATCCCCAGTTCCAGCTGAAGAAAATCAACCCAAAAGCATGGTACTGCCACCACCATGCTTCACCGTGGGGATGGTGTTCTTTAGGTGACTTTTTGGAATTGTGGTCAAAAAGTTCAACCTCTGTCTCATCAGACCATAACACATTATCCCACATGCTTTTGGGAGACTTGATATTTTGTTTTTCAAATTTTAGCCAGGCCTGTATGTTTTTTCTGTTTAAGAAAAGGCTTCTGTCTTGCAACCCTGCATCATAGCCCAGACATATGGAGAATACAGTAGATTGTTGTCACATGTAGTGCACAACCAGTACTTGCCAGAAATTCCTGCATTTCCTTCAGTGTTGCTGTAGGTCTCTTGGCAGCCTCCCTGACCAGTTTTTGTCTTGTCTTTTCATCAATTTTGGAGGGACATCCAGTTCTTTGCAACTTCACTGCTGTCCCATATTTTCTCCACTTTTTGATAACTGTCTTCACTGTGTTTCATAGTATATCCAATGCTGTGAAAATTTGTGTACCCTTCTCCTGACTGATGCACCTCAACAATGAGATCCCTTTGATGCTTTGTAAGCTCTCAGCGAACCATGGCTTTTGCTGTAGCAGGCAAATGAGTAAATGTCAGGAAAATCCTGCTAGGACAGCTGAACTTTATTTGCGGTTAATCAGTCTCTAACTGATGGCAGGTGTGTACCCAAGAAAACTGAATGCTGTAATTAAATCAAAAGGTGCTTCAACAAAGTATTAGTTTAAGAATGTGCTCACTTGTGCACCCAGCTTATTGTACATTTTTTATTTTTTTATATTTTTTCCCTTAACAGATTTGTTTGTTTTTCAATTGAATTGAACAGGTTCTAGGTCACATTAAAGGTGGAAAGTTTTGAAATTATTTCTTGTGGTCTCATTGTTTTATATCACAAAAAGCTGGCATATTGACAAGGGTCTGTAAACTTTTTATATCCACTGTATGTGTGTGTGTTTGTGTGTGTGTATATGTGTGTGTGTATATGTGTGTGTATATGTGTGTGTGTGTATATGTGTGTGTGTATATGTGTGTGTGTATATGTGTGTGTGTGTGTGTGTGTGTGTGTGTGTGTGTGTGTGTGTGTGTGTATGTATGTATGTATGTGTGTATATATATATATATATATATATATATATATATATATATATATGTATACGCGCATACACATATATGTATGTGTGTGTGTGTGTGTATATATATATATATATATATATATATATATATATATATAAAATATAAATGAACCAAACAAATGGGCAGCGTGAACAGTCCAGAATAGTAATGCAAGTTTATTAATTTCCAAAAGGTAAGTGCTTTTGGCTGTAATACCAGCCTTCCTCAGACAACCATTACAATAAAAACAACTTGCTTTATAGTAAATCTTGCTTGCTAATGACCATTCAATTATCCAAGTAAAATTAATTATAATATATATGTTAAAAACCAACACTAAAACTCTAGATATTTTAATTTATTACATAGTATAGCAGACCGGATTTCCGCTGTGGCGACCCCTAACCGGGAAAAGCCGAAAGACACAACAACAACACAGTACCCTAGCTATTATAAACTTTTAACTTTAAAATACTTAATAGAATCATTTAAACCTGGGAATTGTGTAGCATTTAATAAACTTGCCACCAATATTCCCTTGATTCTAAAAATATTTTCCAGGGATCTCTTCTTGGAGTTTGTCAAATTTGCTCTAATATTACAAACTTAAATTTATGTGTTGGATTATGCTCTATGTGACTATAAAGTGCATTAGTATGTGAATTTTTATTGATGCCATGAATGTGCTCGTATATGCGTTGTTTTAACTTTCATTCCGTTTTCCCTATATAATAGGCAGAACAATTTGAGCATATTGCTGCGTGTATGACACCTATTGTGTTGTATTATTATTTCAGGACATTATAACTGTGTGTTCCCATTATGGATAACTCATCCACTTCTAAAATATACCTGCAGTATGTACACGTATTGCATTTTCTCATTTTGACTGAGTTTTTACAACAAAATTAGAGCATACATTACACCAATCTTTTAGATTCCAGTCCCTTTTATAAATAACCATAGGTTGTGTACCCAAAATTTGGGTTAGGTCTCCGTCACCTGTAATAAATGTCCAATTTTTACGCATAAGACTAATAATATCTGCAGTATCATCTGTGTATGTCGTTCTAAAACCTGTATTACCATACTTGTTTGTATTTGACTGTTTCATTGTCTGAACTATAGTTGAAGGTTATCTTACAGAATATGATTCTGATTCAACAGTAGTACATGTTGATAATAAAGGTTTATATAAACCTATATTTCTTTTGTTCACCACCTTAGTGATAATACTATCTACAAAATTTTTGGGATAGTCCCTATTTAAAAACATATTACCAATATATTGACATTCTTCTATAAAATCATGTATATCAACCATCCGGGCTGCACGAACCATTTGTCCCTTTATAACAGCTTTCTTAACATGATATGTATGATTACTGGTAAAATGTAAAAACTTATTAGTGTTTTTCCTAAATATACCAGCTTTCAAATAGCCTTGTAATATGTCCTTAGTTAACATAACATCTAAATATGATATCCTATCATGTCCCAAGTCATGTGTAAACTGTAAAAAATCAGTACAACTATTCATTAAGTGCATAAATTCGGCATTCGAATCAGAATCATATTCTGGCAGCAGTGGGTACAAAATTTGCCCCAGTATACGCTGATCTGTTTATGGGGTACCTAGAGTGTAGTTTGATATATGATGACAATATTCCCTTGAAGTCTGATTTGCTAATGTGGCGACGTTATCTTGACGATTGCTGGGTCATTTGGTCTGGCTCTGAAAATAGTTGGAAAATGTTTGTAGAACATTTGAATTTTAATGTATTTGACATTGTTTTTGTGGATAGGATGGAAAGAGTACCTATTGATTTCTTAAATGTACATGTTACAAAGAACAATGATGGGACCCTGAGTATGGGGCTTTATAGAAAACCATTCACTAGGAATTCTATGTTGAGAGCTGATAGTTGCCATCCAAACGCACACTATCTTGAATATACCTAAATGCCAATTTCAGAGGTTACACCACATTTGTAGTAATAATGATGAATATCAAAAAGAAGTTAGACAAATGGGGACTAGGTTTGTCCAGAGAGGCCGTAATAGATGCTTCATTAAAACAGAAGAATCAAGGGCATCCCATTTTATAAAGAAATTTAACACAGATGAATAGACAGAATGGGGCAAAAGTAGAACAAGCCCCATTTAGATTTATAGCATCATATGGTACAAATACATATAAACTATGGGGTATCATTCACAAGCATTGGCATATTCTCAAAACTGATCAATTCTTTGAAGGACATCTTACACAATATTGTAAGTTCGGATATAGGAGAGGCAAAAATCTAGGAGAATCCCTTGCATGGTATAAAAAGGATGGATAGTAAAAAAAAAAAAAACTTGATGATGTTAAAGGATGTAATCCATATGGAAACTGTGTTTATTGTAAAGTTATTTTGAAAACCAAATGTTTTACTTCTATTAATACACCTAGAGTATATGATGTACCACAGTTAATTACATGTCGAACAGAATGGATGATCTATATGGCTGTATGCCAGTGTGGGGTCTTCTAGGTAGGCCAGACGTCTAGGTCTTTTAAGAGCTGAGTAGCCGTTCACCTAAGTGGTATTAAATGTCAACGTGTTCGTAGTGCCCTTTACAAACATAAGATCATACAACTGCACATTTTGTATTTATAGGAATTGACACTATATATATATATATATATATATATATATAGCGAATTTAACAGAAATTGATAAACATAAGGTGTTAAATAAAAAAGAGAGGTCGTGGATTTTGAATTTAGGGGCATTATCTAAACCTGGCTTGAATGAACATTTTTGAAAAATGATATTTGCATATATATCTTCTTTTGGCTGCTCCCATTAGGGGTCGCCACAGCAGATCAACTGTTTCCATTTCTTCCTGTCGTCTGCATCTTGCTCTGTCACACCAACCACCTGCATGTCCTCTCTCACCACATCCATAAACCTTATCTTAGGCCTCCCTCTTTTCCTGTTACCTGGCAGCTTCATCCTTAGCATCTTTTTCCCAATATACCCTGTATCCCTCCGCATCACATGTCCAAACCAGTGTAATCTATATAATGTATGTGTGTACATAGATATATATGTTTTTATATATATAAAATGTGTATGTATACATACATATACACAAACACACACACATATATGTATATGTATGTATGTATATATATATATATATATATATATATGTGTGTGTGTGTGTGTGTGTAAGATCTTGGCATGGATGCCAAGATTTACCCATGAAGCTCTGATTTTGAGGTGAATTTCTTGATATCTGTGTCTCGAAAACATAATACAGTAGAAAGTCGATTAGCTGAACGTAGATTATCCGAAACGTCAATTATTAAAATCAGCCTTCCAAAGTTTTGGGGTAGGAAAATCCTAAAGTCCTGAATATGTAAACATAATACGTATTTGTTTGAGCATGTTTTTTTTAGCTTGTAGCCAGCTCATGTATGAAAATATTCTTTATTGTTTATTGGAATCACTGGTTGAAATGTGTATTCCTGCATGTAGAAAAAAAACAAGATTTTTAGAAGTTTTTGTACCTGTTACAATTATATGTTTGATTATCCGATCTACCCTAGGTCCCAAGTAGTCTCGATAATCGACTCTGTACTGTAAGCAGGTTATGACCGGAGACCTGATCATAACCCTGTTTATTGTATCTATTGATTCAACTTCCCCAAGCATGTGGCACTGACAGTTTTTTTTGCTTGTTTTTCTTTAGAGATTTCTCAGACTGAGTTGGGTACTTACTGCTGAAAATGTGTTGGGCATACTTTTGAATTCTAGTTAGCATAAAGTACTCAATTTAAAATTTGATATAAATATTCTGTATTTATATAGTAGCTTGCATTTAATTTCTGTTACCTTTGTAGATGAATGGACCAGCAGTAACTGTTAATGGGTTGTCTGAACATAATGGCTCTGAAGGTGAACCAGTCTGGGAGAGATTATGGTCTTTGGAAGAAATCCGAAGAACTAGTGGGAACTGGTCTTTGGCTGCTGATGCTGGGGTAGGTAATGCACTACCTATACTATTAACAATATGTTAAAAGTGGAAAAGTTTCTTTGCATTCTGTGCTTAAGTATACGTTTGAGATTATGGATTTTTGAGTTACAGCAAACACTGATAATTTGCAAAAAAATATTATAGGGGAGTAACTTCTACAAATTTTATATCCTGTATAACCCAACTAAATGTGACAGGTTGAAGTCCTAATAGGTGGAAGATTGGTATTTGTTGTACCAAAAACACAGAAAATTTACACTTCCACTGTTTTGTGGCACTCTGTTGCAGTCCTCAGAATTTCACCCAGAACCTGCTCCTGGGAGTTTTCAAATATTTTTTTTTCTATCAAAATGCTTAGAAAACTGAGCACAGATTGGGCTTGGTACTGTCATGTTTATTTTGACAAAATGCCAAGTGTGCTTTACTTGAAGTAATGTATCATGAAAAAACCACCACATACAACCTGAGACACTACTCAGAAGCCACACTATCATTGCCCCTAGAACCAAACTCCACAGCACTGCACATGATTTCTCCTCTCATGCACCTACTCTTTGGCAAAGCTTCCCCATCAACATTAAGGAATTCAACACTTATTCCAAATTCAGAATACAGTTCAAAGATCATTTCTTCATCCAAACCAAATGCTCCTGCTTCAACACAGGACATATCACTTAACTTATTTTAGAGTCTCTTCTCATAAGATTTACTGCAGATTGACCCAGTTTAGAAACTAATGCATATATTGTGCATTGCACTCTGCTTGATGGTGTTAGACTGCGCTTGTTCACTGGAATGAAGCACTGTTTTTTCTATGTAATTATTCTGAACTGTTCTGTTATTGTGTACATTGATATATTTTTTGTTTCTGAAATATTTTGTATTTCAACCGGTCTGAGCATGAAATTGGTAAATATTGATCAGTGCACTGCCTTAGTAAAGAAATATAAATAAGTAAATAAATATGTAATTAAGCTATGCCCATCATGTTACTGACCTATACCTTTTTAATTCTGAGGAGCTGTACGACTGTAATGGGATACGCACAATTTGGTTACTGCAGTGTATGCTTAGTTATATTGGCATTAACATGGCAATGACTACTCTACCATGCATTGTTAAGAGCATTTTAGCAAAATAAGGTTCTGTTTTATTCAAGAACCTTCAGGAGCAATAAAGGCAAATTTACATTATTTATTTTTCATTTATTTATTTATTGTAATTCAGGTGTATAATTTATTGTGGACAGAACACCATTAATTAGTTGCATGTTACTGAATGGGCATACTTGCTACATAAAATAGTGAAGCTGCTTATAGTATGGTTGCTCTCTTTTCATGCCTTTAAGGAAGTATAGGAATTAAACAGTTATATTACTGTTATAATATGGTCTTGGAACTCTGCTGGTTCTCATCGATCAGCATGTGTAATGATTCAGTGATTATACATTATCCAACTTTAGTTACATCATAAATGGTAGTCTGGCAATTTAGTTTATATGATTGATTTAAGGTTATGAGCTGCTAAATGAGCAAAATTTGTCATCTTATGTTGTCCCATCTTGTCTTCATTCTTGCTGGCTGGGTTTGGAGCCGAATCTCTGCTCCGACTCTGCCTGTACTAAAGCTCGAGAGCTTCTACAGGCTTGAGGCGAAGTCCTATCCCATGGGGGTTAGCAGCTGTTCCCCAGATCTCATTTGCCTCTTGAAGCTTCGGGATTGTTTACACTGCCTCAGGCTTGTAAAATTTAACATTTTGAATATTTCTAATGGTTACTTCTTAATAATTATTTGTTTTACTTACTGGTTCTATCGTAATAGCCTTGTGCTATTTTTGGCTCTCTAAACCTTGTATTTTTACCTTTGCGGCTGTCTTTTTCTTTGGGCCTTGTTGTCTCCTCAAGAATCCATTTAAATTAGAGGATTCTTGTCCCTTTTCTTCTTTCCCCTTTTTAGGAGTCCCCATTTAAGTTAGAGGAGTCTCCTCTGATGGAGGATATAGTCGTTTAACTTGGAGACTTCTCCTCCTCTCTATAATTTTATTAGTTTTAAAACTTTTACACAAAAAATGAAAATAAATGCAAGGTAAGGAACTTGTACATCAATACAAGAAAAGGAAATAAAGTACATTCTAAATTAATACAAACCGTTAACAAGTTTTGATTTATAGACCAGCAGTTATTGTAACAAGTACCTTACTCCTGATCGGGTAAAACATTCACTAGGGTGTCCCAGAAAAACATAATATGAATCAGGCCTCCCAGGAGGAGGATAACTTTAATCAGGTAATATACTATTATATAAAGTATAAACTGTTAACTATTTTGGAGGTACACCACCTAAACTAAACTATACATGTCCTAAAAACCTATTTACGCCATATTTACAATATACTTACAACATGGATGTCAGAGGACCTCTCCAAATAAAATGTCTTACGACAATTAGTAAAGTGTAATGTTTACATTATCAAATAATTTTGGACCGTATCTAGTACAAAAAGGATCCAGCTTGGAATGCAAATGTACAAGAAAAGATTTTGCTAGATTTTACTTATTCCGGATTAGATCAAAGAGATTTTCCCAATATTTTTTAAAATATTTTTCTTTTTGCTGTTCGTGCACATTTTGTGCGCTGATATATATGTTGTTGCCATATCCTTAAAGGTTTCCCATGAAATTGGTGAGGGGGTTGATACAATTTTTAGTAATGAAATATTTAAGGAGAACACAAACTGAGACAAGAACATGGTGATGAATACCTTTTGATTTGAATAGGAACAATATTAAGGATCATAGTTTGCCAATAAAATGTAGTTTTCTCATACCCCATTTTTTCTAACTGAATTCTGAGGGAGCACCAGAGTTTATAGATTGTCTTACAACTCCAGAACATGTGTATTATGTCAACATGAGGGAGAGTGCAGAAAGGACATGTTAAGTTTTTATTACATCCGAATTTTTGTAAAACATCTGGGGTGTAGTAAGAGTTATTATTTATCATTAGCTGTGTGTACGTTAGAGTTTTGGAGGGGGTCAAGTTTAGTGTATTTCTGATTGCTTCATACTTAGCTTCGCTAGAGATTTCATCTTGTATTGAATCCCAGTATTTGGAAAATAAAAGTGAATGACTATGTATCATGGACAACACAAGTTTATAAGTATGTGAGATCATTTTGTTTTTTAGGGAGAGCGAATTAATGATTGATTGTGTTAATTGAATATTTTGTTCCATAACTCTGTATTTAGAGAATTTTTGTTTTATAAGTGAGCAGAGTTGTCTTAAAATAGGGTCATATTTATTAGGAGCCCCAAATAAAGTTTTAACCTCTGCTGCATTTTTTTGTACTGTAAAAATGCCAGACTGTAGCCTTCTTGATAATAGGAAAGTTAGGTCAATCATTTTATTATTGATTTTTAAATTTGGATTCAGATGTATGGGTTGAAGAATGGTGATTGTATTTTGCAAATTAAGGGATTTCATCAGATCATGAAAAATAAGATTTGTGTTTTTTAGAAGAGGCAAAAACTTAATGTTAAATTCACCAACAGGTGTGAGAGAGGGGATAGATTGAGGATTAATTTTGAATGAACGTATATAGTTTATACTAGATCTTGACCCATATTGGATACCAAGATTCGTCGTACGGATCATAACTGGCTATTTTTATTAAACGACTTGCGGTAATAATTTGATAATACAGACTGAAATCTGGAAGACTTAATCCATCCTTAGCTTTTGGGATAAGTTAATTTCCTGTATGATATTCTGGTTGATTTAGGGAACCATAAGAATTTAGAAATTGTGGTCTCCATTTTACTAAAGAAGTTTTTTGGAATATTAAGAAAAACAGAGTTTAGATGGAAAAGAGTTCTAGGTAAAATATTCATCTTTATTATAGATTTTGTTAACAGCGAAAGGTTAATATTTGTCCATCTGGTTAGATCATTGTTTGATCCCAAACCTTATAAAGATTAGTTTTCATAGGTTCTTGACAAGAGTGCGTGAAGTTTATACCCAGATACTTTATCGAATATTTAAGAGGTATGTCAGAAAGGGGATAGTAGTATGCTAAATGCTTCTTAGGATTCAAAGGAAAAAAGCCTGATTTGGTGGGGTTAAGTTTATAGTTAGCAACTTTAGAAAAGAGATCAGTAGAGTTTTGAATTTTCTGGAGGTCTGTGTTAGGAAGCTCAAAGTAAATGTTAAGGTCATCCACAAACGCAGAGTACTGTATTTCGATGTTATAGATTTTTGGGATAAGATGATAGGTTATCTGTTTGATCCAGATAAGAAAAGGTTCAAGATACAAGTTAAAAAGATAGTGTGATAGGGGCATTTGTAATTTTAGTAGGATTTGATAATGTTTTATTTATATAAAGGGAAGTAGAGGCATTTTTATACATCATCCTAGAAGTAGAGGCATTTTTATACATCATCCTAATAGTATTAATGACCATATCTGGGAAATTAAAGTTTTCCATTGCTGCATATAAGAAGTGGAGATCCACATTATCAAAGGCCTTATTTGCATCTAACGTTAAAGCGTATCTTGGATGATTATCCTTTTCAAGGAACATTATGCAAAGTGAGAGTATTATCACAAAGTTGTCTTTACTTTATAAAACTCAATTGCTCTGGAGAAATAATTGACGCCATCACTTTTTGATTTCTGTTTGCGAAAATGGCAGCTAAAATTTTCATGTCTACAGTTATAAGGGCAATAGGCCTATAGTTGAGGGTTTGATTTGTCAGAGTTTGGTTTCTGGATGAAAATAGTTTTGGAATTCTTCATATATTTGTCCATAATCCCTTCTGATATGATATGATTATACATGTTAAGTAGGATTTTTGTAAGATTACTGCAGAAAGTTTTGTAAAATTCACCTGTAAATCCATCAGGGCCTGGCGCCTTATTAGGTTTCAGTTTTTTAATAGCTGCAGTTATTTCATTTAGTGTTATAGGGGCGTTTAACTGGGTAATTTGTGTAGAAGATAGTTTTGGGACCTTAAGCTTATTGAGAAAGTCTATGTACTGTTCTTTTTGGAATTGAGTTTTAGGATTTTATCCTCCTCCTTCTCTTGTTAAAAAAAAATATATATATATATTTTTTTTCGATACCTGTTTTTTGCTATCTTTCTCTTTCTATAAAAGATGTAACCTTTTCTAATGTTTATCAAGTGTCCTTTTCCTTAGAGCTAGCATGTCTAAGGAACCAGCTAAGGAACATAAGTCAGGATTCAAAAAGTGCTATTCCTGCACTCAAAAAAAATGTTCATTACTGACAGACACACTAGTTGTGTGTACTGTCTGGGACCACTCTATCTTCAAGATTCTTGCTCCATCTGCTATAGTTTTAGTGCCAGGATCTTGCAGGAGAGGAGGAATAAGTTTATATTGAGGGGCTTATTAAAAGTTGATGAAGGAAATCGGACTAAAAAATTGGACACGACCAAAAAGTCTGCTTCATAGGCTCTGGTGTCTGAGCCGACAAGCAGCACCAAACTTGATACTTCGGCTCCGAAAGTTGGCAGGCCCGAGAAACATGGTTTTCCCTTGGTTCCATTTCTTTCATCAGAACCGTTGCGGAGCCGGAAAAGGAGCCGGTCACCGTCCTTGGAGCCTGTTCGCTCGGTGCCAGTATTTCCTTTACTACAGTCGGTGGCAGGTAGCCACAAGTTTTCCAGTCATTCCTCTAGATCCTCCAGACTATCAGATGATGACATGGCGCAGGTAGTGAAGAGGTTGCTTCGGATCCGGGCCCCAGCAGAAATTCTCTCAAGCCCAGCCCATTGGATCTTGGAGCCAACAAGAGTACCACCAACTATGCTGATTCCTCCTCCGACTCGAATGAGTTTGGAATCAGAGAGTATGGAAGTCGTTGTGCTGGAACTGCCGAAGCCAGTAATCACTACTGATATCTCTGCTCCGACGTTTGCTGCGGTTTCCTCGATGCTTTCGTCCATCGATGGACCTGGGGGTCGACTCTCCCTAGTCGGCTCGGGGGGGGGGGGGTCGGGTCGGACCCTTGTCGAAATCGACTCTCCCACTCGGCACCTCGGCTCAGGCGAGTTCGGCTCCCACATCTGCCTTGGAGTCGCCCTCATTGCTGCGGATATCTCCTGGCTTCTCAGGACCGGAGTCTGATTCGGCCCAGGACCGCAGTGCCTTCGAGGTGATGCGGAGTGTGCTCTCAACTGAGTCTGCCCCACCTGCGGCCCCAGCCTCTCTTCCCCCTAAGGGACTGGTGTCCACCTCTTCATTACCCCTCCATCACCCACAGAGTAGAGAGACAGTGCCCCAGGAAGCCACAATCGGTGGATCCTCTTCTTCTGATACCTCCCCAGAGCATCCCCTCGAGGAGGATCCCTTTGAAGAGACAGTGTAAGAGGAAGCACATAGACTCCCCTGAGTCTGTCACTTCTGATACTGACTTAGAGGATTCAGAATGGTCCCCACGGTCACCCATGAGGATGTCTCCTTTTCAGACATCCTGGAGATCCTTAAGCAGAGGGGGGGGGAGCTGGAAGTCCCTTTCCCCTTCTGAAGAATAGTCTGTATACTTGGAGGCATTTGGCTCTCTCCCCTCCACCTCTTGGGTGTCTCCACCTTTTGGACTCGCTCTTAGGTCAGGTGAGTCGAAAGGTGTGGGACTCTCCGGACTCGGTGGATCCCGTTTCGCGGAGGCCTAATAAGTTCATTACAACCCCGAAAGATAGTCAGTGTTTAACAAAAGGGGTTCCTGCAGATGCACTGGTGGTTGCAGCAGTATCTGTTCATCCACCAAACAAGGATTTTCATAAGATGGACAGATACAGGAAACGTATGTTCTCTTCAGCAGCCTTTACCGTACGGTCGCTGAATTATTTGTTACATTTCACGCGACTTCAGAAGGATCTCCTAAAAGAGCTAGGAGATGCCCTGCAAGGTGCTACAGCCCAGGACTTATCTGATAAAGTTCATTCCCAGATTGCAACCTTAATCTTCATATCTAATTTCTCTATGCACCTCATATCTTATGCAGCTGATGGAGCGAGCAGGGCAGCAGGCACAGGAATAGCTCTTCATAAACATTCCCGGATGCGCCTTTGTGTGTTTGCCGAACCCTTATGTTCTTCTTTTATTGACACTCCCTTTGATGGCTCATCATGTTCGGGCCGAAAGTGAAATAAACTCTCACCAGGAGCCAACAAGATGTTAAGACTCTGCCGTTGGAGTCCGTTTTTTCTGCCCCTACCAGACCTTATCCTAAAGGTCAAAAGAATGGAAAAATGTGCTTCCCTAAGTCCAAAGGAGCCTTATCTGACACTCATGGTGATCTTTCCCCCAGGGGCAGAGGGGAAAATAATGGAAGACGCTGTCCATGCGGCAGAAGGGGTTAGCATAACCAGGGTGACAGAGATACGTTTTCTGGTAGGCCCTTCCAGTGCTCCTGAAAGGAGGCTCTCCTGTCCACCTTTGCAGGCAGTCGGGGGGGGGGGGGATATCGCTGTACCCAGAAGCCTGTCTAAATTTGACTCGAGACAAATTGGTACAGTCCATTATATCCAGAAGATAAAACATCCCCTTCCAATGTCCATCTCATCCGCCAAAGTTTATCCCGGACATTCCACCCGGTCAAAGGGATCAAGCAACACTAGAAATCCAACCGTTACTAGAAAAGAGAGTCATCCAAGAAGTCCCCGGAGACTAACTAGGATCCAGAATTTACTCAAGGTTCTTTTTAGTTCCAAAAAAAACCAGGGGACTGGAGACCCATATTGGATCTCAGCAGACTAAACAAGTCGGTGAAAAAGTCAAAGTTCCAGATGGTAACACTACAGTCTATACTTCCGTTTCTGGGAAAAGACAATTGGATGTGCTCGTTAGATCTTCGGGACGCGTACTACCACATAAAGATGGACAGGTGCACAAGAAGATTTCTAGCTTCCAGCTGGGAGCCAGTCCTTACCAGTTCAGAGCTGTGCCCTTTGGACTCCCCACGGCCCCCAGGGTATTCACAAAATGCATGGCAGTAGTCAATGCTCATCTGAGACGTCCGGGATTCCAGGTGTTTCCATACTTAGACGAGTGGCTCCTAACTGCCACCACCAAGCAGCTAATCATCAAAGCAAGAGACTACCCAATCCATCTCTTCTCAAAACTAGACATTACTGTAAATGCAGAAAAGTCTGCCTTGTTGCCATCATAGCATATTACATTCATTGGTGAAGAGTTAAATGCAAACAACATGCTGGCAAAGCTACCTCAAGAAAGGATCCAGATGTTACACAGTCAAGTGATTATCTTGCGCAACAAGAACAGAGTACAGGCAAGATTTATGCAAAAAGTCCTAGGCTCTATGGCAGTGACGATAACACTACTTCCCATAGCATGACTACACATGAGAATATTGCAGTGGCTACTCTTCACCCAGTGGTCCATGCAGGAGTTACCCATGTTTCACGAAGTCCTCATAACACACTCCTACAAGAAAGACCTACTTTGGTGGGTTCAGTCCACTCAGGCAACAATGGGCAGACCATTTGTACTTCCCCCAACCTGTCACTACAGTAACCACAGACGTGTCCCAGATGAGGTGGGGGGGCATTATCTGGGACAGACGGTCCAAGGGGTTTGGAAAGATCACAAGTACCATTTGCATATCAATGCCCTAGTGATGAGGGTAGTACTTCTGGTTTTGCAAGCATTTCAGGACTCTCTTCCCACGGGGACTATTGCAATTCAGACAGACAATATGTCGGTGGTATGGTACATCTACAAGCGGGGGGGACGACCAGGTCCTACACCCTATGTCGAGAGGCCCAGCGAGTGTGGCAATGGGCGATATCTTCTCAATGCTTTCTGACAGCAACTCATATCCAAGGGAAATCCAACGTTATAGCAGACAGGCTAAGCAGAGTGATTCTCATGCCTCACGAGTGGTCCCTCAGTCAGGAAGTTGCAAATCAAGCTTTGCTGCGACCTTTTTGCCACTCCCTTCAATACCAAATGCAGCAAATACTTTGCCCTAATCTCCCCTCCGGGAGAGTCACCGAGGGATGCACTGGTTCACGATTGGCCCCTGTGTCTTCTGTATGCCTTCCCCCCCATATCACTTGATTCCAAAGGTTATCCAGAAAGGAAAGTTGTTGAGTCACAGGTTAATTAGCCTCGTCCGATTTGGTTCCTTTTTCTTTGACCCTACCTTCAGGAGGACCCATGGATCCTGAACCCAGTGCCGGATCTTCTGACACATCAGTCAGGAAAGCTCCATCCTGCCCTCCACACCCTCAAGCTGACAGCTTGGCTGCTTCACTTCCGATCTTAGCCAGGCTTCTGGAATTTTCACCTGCAGTTCGTCGCATTCTAGTCTCCTCGTGCAAGCAGACTACTAGGAAACTCTGTGCAAGCAAATGGAAGAGGTTCTCTTGTTAGGCTAACAAAACACATATAGATTTCTTTACAGCATCTATATCTGCAATTCTGGAATTTCTAACAAACCTTTAATCAAGGAGCAGCGGCAGTCACTATTAGAGTTCAGTTAGCTGCTGTTTCTAATTATCATGTGGAAGAATCGGGATCTAGTTTAATGTCCCATAGACTATGCAAAGCCTTCCTCAAAGGTACCTTTCTGTTAAGACCTCCCTTCAGAGAACCTCCTCCTCCTTGGGATCTCAATCTAGTATTATCATCTTTGATCCTGCCCCCTTTTGAACCAGCATCATCTTGTTCATTTAAATTTTTATCTTGGAAAATGCTCTTCCTGACAGCAATTACTTCAGCCAGGAGAGTATCAGAGTTGCATGCCTTACCTATCTGTCCACCTTATTTGATCTTATTTGATCTTCCACAAAGATACAGTTTCCCTCGGAACAAATCCTTTCTTCCTTGCCGAAAGTTTGCTCTCAAGCGAATTTAAACCAAAATATAGAATTACCAGTGTTTTTTTCCTAACTATGGCAACAAGGCGGAGTATAAACTCCACCAACTGGATGTGCATAGAAAGTTGCATTTTTACTTGCATAGGACCAAATAATTCAGAAAGTCAGACCAGTTGTCTCCTATTCAGAAAATAAAGGTTTGGCAATCTCAAAAGTTACCTTGTCCAAATGGCTTACTGAGACCATCAGTCTTGTGTCCCTCCCAGCCATCCCCCTCCTGGAGGATCTAGAGGAAATTTCTCAGAAATTGGCAGATAAAGTCTGATTCCCTTCTTGCCCTTTCTTGTTAATTTTTTTGACAGTATCTTTCGGATATCCTTTTGGATATTGAATATATCATAGGAATCTTTCTTCCTCAAACGAGATCTGGGGAACAGCTGCTAAGCACCATGGGATAAGACTTAGCCTCGAGCCAGTAGAAGCTCTCAAGCTTTAGTATAGGCCAAGTCTGAGCCGGGTTTCGGCTCCGAACCCAACCAGCAAGACTGAAGGCGAGATACTGGACAACAAACTGGGAGCGTTATGGTGAGTACATAACTTTTTTTTTAGTTCATGGTTTGATTTCAACACTTTCATTTTACCTTTTGTGTGACTGTAAGCAAAACAATTAACCAAACATTGCTTTTGGGTCACTGCTGAAAAGAGGTTTGTGCCTAACAGGTTTACTCAGTTAACAAATGAATAACAAAAGTAAATAAGTAAATGCAGTTGTACTAAGTGTTTGGGTATTATTTAATTTAGAAGGACTTGCTTTGCAGTAATCTGCTAAAAACAAGTCCAATGAATCCTGTTAAATTTTCAGGATAATGAACACACACACTATAAACTACATGTACCCGTGAATTACCACATATGTGGCAGTACACTAAACACCAAAAGTGTGATAAGAGTCTTAGGGACACAGGTGGACAGTGATCTCGCCTTCGATAACCACATCACCACAACAGTCAGGAAATCCTTCTATGTGGCACACCTCATCACTAAGAGCTTTTCATCCAGAAAAAAGGACGTCATTGTCTCACTGTACTCATCCGTCCTTAGACCCGTTATAGAATACAACACCCTGTTTAGTATGTACTTCTCAAGACATCTGCAACAACTGGAAAGGCCACAGAAATACCTCATTAAAAGAATCATGGGCCTAAAGCAGATGCCCTATGCTGACCGTCTAAAAAAAAATACTCCAGCTATACTCTTTTCACATATTGTCTACTCAGAGGCATTCTCTGCTTAACATACAAAGCCAAGTCAAACCCAGAGCTGTTGGACATGCTACACTTAAAGAAATCCCAATCCCTCAGAGCCACATGCTCCAGGGATCTAAACCTATTCATCACAATGAACAAAACATGCTGGAGGGATGGGTTCCTGACCCAGAGACTCCTCAGACTGGAATAGACTGCCCTTACATGTCAAGCAGAGCACCTCTTTGGCCCTCTTCAAAAGGAACCTTGACGATTGGATTGGAGATAGGAAATTCACCCCGGGGATCACGTCAGTCGCCCTGCTAGACAGGGGTCCAGGGAAGTAAATATTGTGGGAAGAAATAGCCAGTGAATTGTTATGGCTAGACTTGTATAGACCCTAGGGCCGATAGCCTAGTACCAACCTATGAACCTATACCAGTCTTGTTTTTGCCTTCCCAAGACTCGAAATAATGTACATTTATAACTAGGCACATTTACTAATAAGTCAAGCCTATTAGTAAGAAATTTAACTATGACAGTAAGTATGCTTTACAGATTTTCTTGGTAAAAAATATTTAACATGCTGACATGGATGATTGTCAAGAATGTACAAAGGCATGAAATCCATTGATGACATTTTTGATGCATGGGGCTGTAACTGGATCCTACAAAAAAAAGTACCTATTAGCTTTTCTCTGTTTTTTTTTTATGTTATATTTAAAAATTAAAATTGTGATCTCTATGAATTGGTGGGTGCTTGGATGATAAAATCCCTTGGACAGTAGTTCATTCTCCCTAGGAACATGGTAGCAGTAAGTTAAGTAAGTGATTTATTTATCAGTGGCTACCTATCCGTTGTGTCTTATTTAAGTGTAATCAGTAATCCCCCCAATGAAACAATGAAATGTTCACTTTTGTCATATCTGTTACTGACCTGTTGCACTATACATAAATACTCTGGTTTTCTGTCTATCACATTTTGAATGTCTTGCATTCTGCAGTATCATTTTGCTTGTTTCACTTTTTTAGTGATAGCTTTTGCACTCATTATTTTACTGAATGCTTGTTGGGCAGATACTTTTTTCCACTGTTGTGACTATGTTATGTTCAAGTTCATTGACTTCTGTAAGCATGAGAAGTCCTGCTAGAGGAAAGCAACACCTACAGAAGAAAGCAGATGTTCTTCGTGTTTCACTGTTACAGTCATCACACTTGGGTTATCTGCCTGCAGGTAGCCCTCAGTCGGCCAGAATACCAGAGACTTAGTATTTCTGCGTCGGTTGCTGTCGCTCCAGGACTGACGTCAGGTCATAAGGGGGTATAAAAACAGGCAGCCGACGCCATTACATCAGTCTTTCTTGTCAAGGAGCCCGAAGCAGAAGGAGTTTGCACGACTGCTGGTCGGCCGCTACCCGAGTTTTTCGTTTACGAATTGAATCATCCTGAAGTCTTCTAAAGCTAAGCACCCCATTGGGGATCCTTTTTTCTTGCTCTAAATGATGTCCGAAAAAGTTAACAATTGTCTTGCCTGTAGAAAGCAAATACTACACCGAGATTTTCATTCTTACTGCGCCACCTGTTTAGGCCCAGACCACGACGTACCTCTGTCGGTTTTGTGCCTTGTTCAACACCTGAACCATTCGTCTTGAGGCCCTTATTGTCACTAAATACTTTTGTTCTCTATCTCCATACTCCGAAATGGCTTTGGTAAGCCATCCCGACTACCGATATTCCAAAAAAAAGTAAGGATAAAGAAAGAGACAGACCACACAGGTCCAAAACTGCCGACAGTGCTTCCGTTAAGCTACTCGTCAGTTTGCCGGTACTCAGTGAGGTGCTTTCGCAGCCCCTGATGCCCGATTCTTGGATTCGCAGGCCTCTACTGAGACCTGTTCGGAGTCCGGTGTGCCGCGAGACTCTTCATCAACTATGGAACCTGCGGATGTCTCTACCTTGGATGGGTCCGGAGCCGCTGAGCAGGCACCGGCTTCTGAGGAAGTTCTTCACACTACTGATGTTGGACACAAACCGATGACTTCTTTCGCGTCTTCAGTTCTGTCTAAAACTACTGACTTTCTAAGGCCAAGAGTACGTGCTACATCTAGAAAACAGACAACCAAAGCGCATGCACCTGCTTCCTTGCCACAACATCAAATGCTTAAAATGGCAGAAGACCTTATGCTGATTAGGGGAAGCCAGCCTTCCCCTGCTAAGAGAAAGAGATCAGTCCCCTGCAGCTTCAACAGACCAAGAGTCCGAAGACTCTGAGGTATCTGATTATGAAGACGTACCCTTATCTGCTTATAAGGATTCTGATGCAGAGGAATCCATTCCCTCTGCCTCTCCTCCACAGGATTTTTCTTTTGGTGAAACCTTTCATATTTTAAGAGAGCATTTCCATTGGGAATGCCAAGGCTATCCTCAGTCCAAAAAGAGACTCTGAGAATTTCTAGATTTGCCACAACATATGCCTTTAGCAATACCCCCAGTCCTGGAAGTTGTTGATGTCTTTATGGAATCCAGCCTTACCCCCTGATACTTTACCCCCTGCTCCTAGTAAACCAGACAGGTACTACAGAGTACCTGATTCTCACAAATTCCTTCTCAAAAAATCCTACTGCTGATTCAGAGATCTTTTCCCAGGGGCCTAAAGGTATCAAAGCTACTACAGTTAAGAATCCCACCCCTTCGGACAGGGATTTCAGAGCTTTGGACAGATGGGGTAAGAAAGTATGTACTTCTGCAACTCTCGCCAATAGGGCTCTGAATTATCAGGTTCGCATGCTGAAGTACCAACAACATATTATGGAACTTGAGCAAAAAATAGCAACCTTTACAGACTGTGCAGAAAACAAAGAATTGCAAGAGTTTATGCATTCTGCAAGCAAAGTCAGCAAGCATACATTGCAGTGTGATTTTGACACCTTAGAAGCATCTTGCAGGGCAGCATTCACTGGTTCTGTACTGAGAAGGCATGCTTGGCTTAAGGAACAGACCTTACCAGACCATGTCAAATCAGTTATTAGATGCTCCTTTGCACAAAGACAGTCTGTTTGACACCAAAGCAGAAGAGGTTCTTAAAAAGATGGAAGAAAAAGCTAAATCTATGCAGACAGTTAAAGAATTCTTGCAAGTACAGCCTCCTAGATTCAGTAGGCATTGGCCTGGAAACATTGGTCCTTTCCAGCCCCCTCAAGGCCATCTCAAACCAGACCCAGGGTAACAGACCACCCAGACTACAGTCTCAGGGTATGCAGAGATCTAAGCAATGGAGTGCCTCCACCTCCAAAGCAGGGAGTGCTAAGCCACCCCCTTACAGAAAGAATTTCCAGTGACCCCCACCTCTGCCCAACTACTTGTGCCCCTAGGAGGAAAACTTGCCCTTCATGCAAAAAACTGGATTTCCATCACCAAAGACCGATGGTCCTCAACATTGTACCCCGGGGGTAAAAATTTTACATCCACTCACTGCCAACCTCAAAAGGGTTCCCAGACCTTTCTCCAAACCAGTGGGCAGAGGCACAAAATCAAGTTCATTACCTGCTCTCTATAAAGGCAATTCAACCTGTTCCTGTGGAACAGACAGGCCAAGGATTCTATTCCAGACTCTTCCTGGTACCCAGAAAAGAGGACACTTGGCACCCAATCCTAGATCTGTCATTTCTCAACACCTTCCTGGTGGTACCAAAATTCAAAATGCTCCCCCTGCAGCAGCTTCTACCTATGCTAGCCTAAGATGCCTGGTTAGTCACCCTCGACTTAAAAGAAGCCTATTTGCACATCCCTATAAGGGACTCATGCAGGAAGTCTCTACGTTTCAGAGCAGGATCTGTGCATTATCAGATGTTCTTCGTGTTTCACTGGCGCAGTCATTACATTTGGGTAATCTGCTGGCAGGTTGCCCTCAGTTGGCCTGATTAACAAAGTCTTGAGTCCTACGTCGGTTGCTATCCCTTCTTCCATGACGTCAGGGGTATAAAACATGCAGCTGATGCCATTACATCAGTCTTTCTTGCTGTGCGGTGCCCGAAGCAGAAGCAGTTTGCAAGTGCTGGTTGGCCGACTCCTGAAATTTTAGTTTTAGAGTTTCAGAACCGAAGTCTTCAACTTAAAGCTAAGTACCCCATTGGGGAAACTTTTTCTTACTCCTTGCCGATGTCAGTAAAAGTTAATAATTGCATTACTTGTGGAAAGCAACTACCTCACAAAGATTTTCATTTGTACTGTATTCCTTGCCTAGGCCCTGACCATGATGTACCTTGCTGTCAGTTTTGTGCTTTATTTAATCAGCACACTATCCATCGTCAGTACATTTATGCCTCTAAATATTTCTGTTCTCGGTTTAATTATCCAGAAATGACGTTGGTTAACCATCCAACTATTGGAATTCTGAAAAAACACAAAGAAAAAGACAGAGACAGGCCGTCGAGGTCCAAAACTGCCGACGACACTTCTCCTAAGCCAGTCGCCAGTTCGCCGGTAGTCCAGTGAGGCGCTTTCGCAGCCCCTGATACCCGCTACTTCTTACTCGCAGGCCTCTACTGAGACCCATTCGGAGTCCGGTATGCCTTGAGATGCTTTACATATGGAACCCGCGGATGTCTTTACCTTGGATGGGTCCGGAGCCGCTGTGCAGGCACTGGCTTCTGAGGGTGTATTCAGGCCTACAGACTTGCATATTAAACCGACTCCACCTTCTATTTTAAGGCCTAAAAAACCGATGCCCAGGCCACATGTTCAGGCCCCTGTGCCTAAAAAAAACAAATGATCAAAATGGCTGAATATCTTATTACTCTAATCAGGGGTAGTCAACCCCCCCCCCTTCTAAGAGGCCTAGGGCTGAGTTTGACTATGAATTTTCTGATCAGGATTCTGTTTCTTCCAATTCTTCCAATGACCTGGATTTGTCCATGCCTACTTATGAGGATTCTGATGCTGAGGATTCCATTCCCTCTGCTCCCCCCGAGGACTTTTCTTTTGGGGAAACTTTACATACCTTAAGGGAACATTTCCACTGGGAGAGTCAGGAATTTTCTGAATCTAAAATGCGGCTTAGGGATTTTCTTCTTCTACCACCTCAGCATAGGCCTTTGGCTATACCTCCTGTACTAGACATTGTTGATGATGTGTTTGCGGAATCTAGTATGGCCCCTGATTCCCTGCCTCCGGCTCCTAGTAAACCTGACCGATATTACAGGGTTCCTGAGTCCCACAAGTTCCTTTTCAAAAATCCTGTTGCAGATCCAGAAACCATTTCTCAAAGGCCCAAGGGCATTAAGGCTTCTACTGCTAAAAATCCTACCCCTTCTGATAGACACTGCAGGGCGCTGGATAGATGGGGTAAAAAGGTTTATACTTCTGCTACCTTGGCAGTCAGGGCTTTAAACTGCCAATTTCATATGTTAAAATATCAACAGCATATTATTGGACTGCTTAAACAGAAAATTATGTTGATTTCTGACTGTGGAAAATAGATTTACAGGATTTATTGCATTCTGCTGAACAAGTTGGAAAACATACTTTGTAATGTGGTTTTGATTCTTTAGAGGCCTCTTGCAGGGCTGCTGTTACTGGGTCTGTGCTTAGAAGGCATGCTTGGCTTAAGGAGCAATCTCTGCCTGATCATGTTAAAGCAAAATTGTTGGATGCTCCTTTAAATCAAGACCGCCTGTTTGGCAATAAGGCTGAAGAAGTTCTAAAAAAGATGGAAGATAAAGCTAAATCTATGCAAACTAAAAGATTTCTTACAAGTGCAACCTCCAAGATTTAGTAGGCACTGGCCTACTAAGAATTGGTCCTTTCCAGCTCCCTCCAGATCCACTCAAGCCAAACCCAGACACACCAAAAGCACCAAGTTTCAGTCCCAAGGGACTCTCGGAACTAAGCAATGGGGGGCCTCCACTTCCAAATCAGGAAATTACAAGATCCCCCCCCCCCCCATGGTAAACAGTCTCAATGACTTTCCTTTAAAATTACCAAGCACTTAACGTTTAGCCACCCCTTTGGGGGGAAAGATTGCTCTTCATACAGAAAACTGGAACTCATAACCCAAGACAAATGGGTTTTAAATATAGTATCCCAGGGTTACAGATTTCATTTCCACATGCCAACACCAAACGGGTGTCCAGACCTGCCCCCAAATCAGTGGGCAGAGGCTCAGAAACAAGTGCTTTCCCTCTTAACTCATTCACTCCGGAGCAGCACTGAAAAAGCTGCCTGCTTAATTCCACCATAGGAACAACAGTGCAGCCTGAGCTCATTTTCAGAAAATCCATTTCTAATACCATACAGAAAACAAATGTTCATAACTCTTTAACTATAAGAGCTAGACTAAAAATGTAAACGCGAAAGTTGTTCAACAGACACTGACCTTTCCAACAGTGTAAATGCTTTGATATGCACTATTTGGCAAGCAATGTTGATATTGTGCATATTTTTTTACCTTTTTGGAAAAGCAAAGCACAATATCTTGGTCAAAGTACCATGCAGATCCATACAATTTGAATTTAATTTGTTAGTATGAATGTCAGCTTTAAAATGATACCTTAACCATTACTGTGTGATGCTCATTTCTTGAGATAGTCACAGAAAAATGATAAATATATTATTTCACATAATCGATAAATAAAGCATAATATCTCTTCACCTGTAACAGACAGAGCCTACATATCAGTGTACAAGTTGTGCATCTGAATGTCAGCTTCAAAATGATGCATCATTTGTGTCATCACCATGCTCCCTTGCAAAGATATGGGCATAATAATGAGAAGTATTGTAAATTTATAATTTTCATAATCATACAAGACTAAAACTGATTTCTGTACATGTGTACAGAGCACAGACACCGTTATTTTACCATGTTGTAAGGAGTCCCACCGTCTTCAAAATGAGGTATTACTTGGCACACTGACATGCTCCCTTGCAAAGTTATTTAGCAAAATATGAAAAAAAATCATAATTTCCTTAACTTGAGTCCTAACAAAACTGAAATCTTTTAATGTGTACAACATTCAGAAGCAGTTGTTTTACCATGTAGACACATATGATTGCAAATATACACATTCTTGGTGTAGCCAACATACTGCTGAGTAGGTACATGTAAAGAGAAAAAGCAAGGTAAGGACCGGCACATCACTAATGAACCCAGGACAGGCATGGGACTTCAGTGGCAGGCAAGGCCATCTCATCTGTCCGTTAGCTGTGCTGGCTACCCACTCAGACAGCTGATGATACTGCAGTCTCACGACCTCCTTCAGTGTCAACAGTTTGCCCTTCCTGTCATCTAAACTCTACACATGCCTGATAAAAGCAGACTAAAAAAAGAAGTATTGCAGGATGGTCACTGACATATTAGATTGTACATCGTAGCACTCTCCTGAAACAGTTGTTCTTTCTCAGCACCCTTGCCAGCTCCTTACCACAGTTAATTGTCAAACTCAGATAAATATATTTTACACAACACATTTTATAATAGAGTTTTACTTACTATACTGGTCCTACTTGGTCATGGGTGTTTTCCATTCTTCTCACAAGTTGCATGTTACCAATCCTGCATAGCTCTCCTCATGCCATTGTGGAGTTCGGTCAAGAACAATGCAATGCCTTCCTCAGTTAGGTGAACGCCATCCCTTCTGAACAGGTGAACATCTTCCGTGGTGATGTTTCATGGCAGATTGTAGATCCACCGACCCTGTGCATCAAGCCATGCATGTACCCATTCTGTAAACGTCTGGCCTTGTGAGCTGCCCGTTGACTGTTTGCTGTTTTCTATATCTGCCGAGGAATTATATCAGATCACACAAAATGACAACATGGCCACCAAGACTTCAGGTGTTCAAAAATTGCTGTGATTTGAAACCATAGCCTTCCAAGTGGTTGACTGATGACATCATTCCCTCCAATGTGCAGCACAAGAATATCAGGTTCAGGGTAGATGGAACACTTCTCTTCCAACAACTGCAGTACTCCGCTCCAATGCATAACTTTTCTTGCAATCCAGTATACCTTCACACTGGATGTGGGGAAGCTGAAGTTGTACTGGTTTTCACTTATGGAGGCATGGCTGGCAGCTCAGTGAATGTAGGAATGGACATGCACCCACACTCTCACTTGTCGTTCTCCTGTTCGTGAAGCCATGTCAGTGTCAGAAGATGGACGAACCTGCACAGGAAAGAAAATGCAAACAGATTACTACTGATGTTTGACAGATCTATTGGAAGAGTACATATGTATGTATATCATAATGCATTACCTGGTTAGACCATCTTGTGCTGGCTGCCCACTCAGACTGCTGATACCACTACTTTCTCACGACCTCCTTCAGTGTCAGCAGTCTGCCTTACCTCTGCCTTTTCTCTTTACATGTGCCCATTCAGCAATGGACCTACGTGATCAAGGACTGAACTAATTTACTAATTGCTGCACTGACCTACATACATGTACTGTTCCAGAGTGGAGGGAGAGTGAAAAGCTGCATTGCATTGGAGAAAGACGTACCTAGACTTTTTTTTTCTTTTTGCAGGTGGTCTTTCGGAGAGGGACTGAAGGCATCATAGTGGCACCCATGAAACTATGCATATCCTGTCAAGCAGCCCAGTGGGACTGAGCTGAAGAGTCTCCAAGTTCTCCACTGCCATCCATGATGATCCTAACAGTCATGGCGTCTATGTGTGCTGCCCACTGATACACATACCATCAGAATGTGCATTCTTACCTTACCTTAGCTGAAATACTGCATGGGTAGACACTGACAAGGGGGCACAGAAAGGGCACATGTAAAGAGAAAAAGCAGGGTAAGGCAGTTGAAGAATGAGGGGTTGCTTGCAATGACTCCAAGCAGAGAAAAACACAACCTGGCTTGTAAATTCATCAACTTGATAAAGACTTCTACTTATGTGAGTAGCTGTGACAGCAGCTGAGACTTTTCCCAGAAAAGTGATAATGACGAACTGCTATATTGTAACTGCAGGTATTGCTAATGTGATAATGACCTTCCTTTCATTACTGCAAAGGTATGAATGCTGAGACACAGGTGATAATTACGGCACAAAACCTGCTGAGTAGTCATTCATTATACTACATTGTGCAGCTGTTATGCAACACAGACTCATTATCATCAGTAAGGAGAAGACCCGAGACATTCAGTCAAATGGTATAACACTTAGATATTACTGCGCCCTTCCTCCCACCTAAGTTCCACACATGACAAGCCAGGATAAATTCACAAATGTGGTAGCTCCATGCTGCCAGTAGTCACCTAGTGATAACCTTTATCTCACTCGGGCAGTATAATCACAAGTAGAATAATGCAAGCAGAAGTGATGTAACCCAATGTAATTTGCAGACTGACTTTCTGTATGTCCCCAGTAATCTCAACAGTTGTTTGCATTCTGTATGCACAGGCACCAAAATGACACAAATTGGCCCAGCAGTAAGACCATGTATGCACAAGCACTTCCTGATGCACAATTAATTATTTCCCCAAGCAACATCCTCATAATTATGTCCAGGTATACATGCACCCAAAATGAAATGTTTCCACAAACAAGCCTTCAGTAACATTTCCTAGTATGTGCAACCACCAGCATGAACACTTCACCCAAGCAACCCCTTCAGTAGACTGTTGAGGTATGCACAATGACCAAAATGAAACGCTTCCCCAAACAAAACATCTACTATTAAACCACCAGAATGAAGACATCTTTGCTAACGGTTTAGATTTTATGGGATAAAATCAAAACTCTGTGTGAATCTGTACAGTGCAACTAATATTCACCTGTGTTATAATACTTTGTGGAAAATGAGTATGAAGAGCAAGTGCAGAAGCTTGTAAGTAACACACTCTTCTAGCAGAAGTAAAGGCTACTAGATGAATTGGATATTTTTAATTCTACCACAGCATCTGGTTCAAAAGGACAAAGACTCACTTTTCCTTCAACAATTTACAAACCTCTTGGAGAGATAGGATTTCCGATAGGAGGTCAGACAATGAGAGTACCCCTGAGAAAGGTCTTACCAGCCTTCAGAAATATCAGTGGCAGAACTTAGAACCTTGATGTAAATTAGAAATGGCAGTTAAATGCACAGAGGAACAGCTTATTCCAGAGTCAATGATCTGAGACAGGTAATCTAGCACTGCTAAGACAGAAGCTGTGAAGGGGTCCAAACATTCAGAAGCAGCTCACAAAGAAAATGCACCCTTTTACTTTTGTACGTGTTTCTAGTACTAGGCCTCTGGGTAGAAGTAACTATTTGGACTACTTTGGCAGAGCACTAGAGTCCCTGGCCTCTAACTGGAGCAAATTAAAGTAATAAGAGGTGCTGTAATGGTAAAGCTGCACTAGCAGTTTCATCTTAATCACCTATATAACTAAGAATGGTATGATTTAGTCAAGCTCACAAAACTTTCCCAGATTTAGCCTCTCCCCATTATCAACAGTACATGGCACATAAGGACAACTCAATCTCTGAAAGCCCACATAAAATGAGACAAAAGGCAGGGACAAAGATTAACCAACAGGTAAGATCCCAAGCAGGACTGCAAGTCGTCAGACATCTAGGCAATGGGAAATTCAGACAGATGAAGCTACCAATGCATTTTCTTAAGGTGAAATCTAAAACTCATATGTCATTATTTAATGACTTCAGTTCGCCATGAATTGCCAACAACACAAATACACTTTATCTCTCATTTGAACAGAGTGGCTGCCTACTTGCCTATGTCACCTAGTGCTGGATGGTCTAGGAAGGACTTCTCTCCCCCATGCCCTCCTCAAATTCATTGCCTGTGGTACCAGGGGTTATCCTCATCTCATTAATTTTTGTCACCATCTTATCCCTATCACCTTCTGTCCTTTTATACTCTTTCATACTCCCCTTTCCTTCCTTCGTGCAATACAATCCAGCAGCTTTCTCAAAGCCGCATTAATTGCATATGTACAATATATAGTCTATAGCCCTGAACCCTTTGACCACAGTAGAATGAATGTCCTTATCTGTTAATTACCCAGAATCATGCCAGTCTCTCCTTTATGGGCCATCTCTTCTTGTACCTTTCAGAATGACTACCATAAACCAGGATTTACCATGAGAGCCAAGCAAAAATCTGCTTGTTTTTATTTATAAGTTTCGCAACATTAAATCTGAGTTAGACAGATTGGACTGGTGAAGTGCTATGAGAAATTGTACATGTCGATAGTGCCTGCCAATGTTTTTCTTACTTGAAAATGAGTTCAGTTATAGAAAACCATGTCCTTTAGTCAGAGATATTTTTCTCTTGCTAGAATAAAAACCGTAAAAAGCTAGCCAGAAAAAAAAGATATACCTTTAGTATCTCAAGAAGAAATAACATAGAAGTAAAAGAAAAAAATAATAAGTACATAGAAAGCTGTACGTTATTTAGAATGGAGTTAAGGAGGCAAGTCTTAACAATTAAGTTCAGTATGCAGTCCTTTTACAGTCATATTACAAGTTATACAAGGGAAGACATGAAAAAGCAACATTGGTTAATTCACCTCTTCATTTTTCTGTTTCACTCTGGTAGCATCAATATTGTCCATATGTGAAGGTACCTCAAGATGGCATGCATAAGCTCTGAGAGTTTCCAAATCCCCCAGGCAAGGTGAAACCTAACACTTCCCGTCTGTCCCTACATACATTCTCAGCATGATGACCACTGCTTCACAATACTTTCTTCTTCGCAAAATACCACCCAGTGTGCATGTGTCCCTGTCCATAGGCTGCATTCAAACACACATACAAACTGCTTTTATGCACGCACCGTTCATTCTCTCATACACCGCTCACTCTCTCCTTCAATGCATACACTCACTCTCTCTCATAAATCTGTACACTGTCACTGCTGCAGTCACACACACATACAAACTGCTTTCACGCATACACCGTTCATTCTCTCATACACCGCTCACTCTCTCCTTCAGTGCATATACTCACCCTCTCTCATAAATCTGTACACAGTCAGGAATACATCAGATCTGCATAGCAAGTGGCTTGATGGCTGCCAACACATGGTTCGTTAAGAGAGAGTGTCACAAGATCACATACAAGAGTGGCCAACATGCAGCTCAGGTAGACTTCCTCATAGTAAGGAAAGAAGATGATGGCAGTGCCTCAACACAGCATGTGTGAGGACTATAGAACAGATATGCAGCTGAACCTGGTACAGAAATAAGGTACATAAGGAAAGCTGATGGTGGAATGAAGAATCCCAGGAGGTCATCCAAAGAAAGAAAGGACTGCATGAAAAAGAAGGAAAAAGAAAAGATGGACCAGGCTAAGAAGAAATAGTTGTTGGCTAACAAAGAGACTAAGAGAGGAGTTGTAATAGCAAAGAACAAGGCATTGGAGGTACTTTATGAGCTTCTGGACAGTGACTCGGTAGCTGGCACAAATAAACTATATATCTGGTTGCAAGGTAATGACAGAAAGATAAATAAGATAGACGACCATCATAAGGGATCCCAACCACAACCTGCTCACCAGTCCACAGCGCATCAACGGCAGATGGAAGGAGCCCATCCTAAAAGACAAAAAAGAAAGAAGCTGGACAGGAAAGAAGTGTGAAAGGATTCAATGATGTAATAAGGTAAATATATATGTTAAAGAAATAAAGCTCTTTTTATTCATTCGCACATTTTTCAATACAGTTTTATCCTATTCATGTTTAAAGTTCTACCTATTCCAGCAAACAGTGGGTATAAGATAATCACATGCTCAAACAGACACAGATATACATAAATACCTACATATACACAGATAGAAACACACACACACCTATGGACAATTTAGTGCATATTGACATATTTTAGGAAGTGGGAGGAAACTGGAGACCAAGGCAAAAGCCATGCAGATACAGGGAGAACATGACACTCAAGGACAGGTACACCAGGTGAGAATCAAACCAGATAATTAAGTGCTGTGAAGCAACCTCTATATCACTGTGCTAGTCATACTTTTTATTCATGTCATCAGAACTTCATAAATATTTAATATGCAGGTATGCTCTTCTAAGGACTCCTATCAGATGTTCACTCAATAATGCAAGTCCTGAAACTATAAAAATGTATGTGTGAATTAACTCATAACAGCCACTTCATAAAGTCCCTTTTACACATTCAAGTGTTTTATGCAGAGGGCAAGTCACGAGCACACCCTAAATAGTAGATGGGGGTCTTATTTTTTACATTGATGATTCTTCTATGTCCATGTACCTAGGGAAGAAGCAATACTCTAATATAGGTGAGGTTCACAGTAATCCTTCCACAAAATCACACACAAAATGTCACAGTTAATAAGGATTGCAGTTATAATCATTGTTTGATTAAAAACAGCTCAACCGCAACCGCAAATATGGAAACGGAAGCGTCATTCGGCCGTTACGGTCACAAAAACCTGTAATGTTCAAATACCCGCCGTTACTGATTATAATATTCAGAGGTTTACCACAAAAGGCAAACAAAAATCACAGACAACATTTTGCAGTTCAAAGGATCGCAGTTATAATCCTCAAATCTTTAACAGGAACCCTCTTCTAAGAGACAGAGGAAGCCTTACCTGTTTCAGCTCAAGCGAAGTTATTTTAACTTTTATTAAGCAAGCTTCATTGCCTTTTTACTTTTAAAATGGAAAATTATTTTATTAGTATTTCCTTCATTACAATATGCATCACTTCTACTCCCTCCTTGTTTGAAAAAAAAAAAAGCACGACCATAACCGCAACTGTGAATACGAAAACATTACCGGCATTCAGCTGTTGCAGCACTTCCACAAAAACCTATAATGTTCTATCTAATACCTGCCATTACTGACTGTGTTGAGTGTATGTATGTGCAGAAATCTACATATAGAGATAGATACATACATACACACACTCAAGCACACACACATACTAAAAACCTTATGCCGGGGCTCTTATTCCACAACATTTAAACCATTAATAATTATAACAGCAAGGAAAATCAGTGCCAGATAAACAAAGATGTAAATATTGTCATATAAAACAATGGAACAATAGTCCTGCTAAGGGTGTTTCTAAGCACAGCAGCCCAATAAAAGTTTACATTGCATCGTGAAGTTCGCAAGAAAGGACACTAAAACAGATTTTCAAATGTTATGAAGGAATACTCGGAGGAATTTATAAAGTTATATACACTGTGCTTTTAATTAATGTGCCTGTAGGCAAAACTAGCTTTCACACAAAAGGTTCGCACTTGGTCATTCATAGCAATTTGGTTTCTAAACTAGAGCAATATCTAAAATAAAATTATGTAAATGCACCAGCATTATAGGACATATATTAAGCTAAGCTGTTATCGATGGATTTTAGAGAATAGGTGGTCTGCTTCTGTAAAGGGTTTTTTTTTTTTTTTTTTTTTTTTTTTTTTTTTTTTTTACAGGGCAGCAGAGGTACCGGTATGCCGTACTGGTCCATACCGGCCCAAAAAATAGCCTGTAAATATCACTCATAACAACTTTGAAAGTTGATAGAACAGGGTTTTGCATAGGGATATGCAATATTTAGCTAGCTGAATAATGGTCAGGAAAATGAAAACGGACGATAAATACGGGCATTCTCTGAAAATATGTACCGTTGTGAGGTATGTTTGGGAGTCTGAATTTCCTAACGTGCTCTTCCAGGCATGGTACTAGAGAAGCAAAGCTTTAAACTAGGACCTTCTTACCTTAATTAGAAAGTAGGCAGGATCAGAGGTAAAATGGTCCATCGAAGAGAGTCATGGTTTGTTGAACAAGAACAGACAAATCTCCGGTGCAGGTCTTTCTTCCGAGAGCTGTCACTGTGGCAAAACTCTGCAGGTCTCATGAACTGATCAGCAGAATAAATAGAGGGATCCCATCAGTAAATTCCTCAAAATCCAGAAAAAAAGAGAATTTCTACTGTTGGACCCTGTATTTATTTAGAAAGATCAAAGTATTCTTAGTTCAGGGGATGAAGGTTTTAAGCAACTGGCATTTCAAGACTCCCATTGGCTGCCACCACTTGTCATGAATGCTGGAAAAAGTACGGACTTGCAAGCCGATTTTCTCGGTAAACTCAAATTTGAACACCACGTAACTCCATGCTGAAACTTAAGCTGACAATGTAACTGACAAAGTTCAGTTACTTTCTCAGCTTAATTTTCAACAATGGAGCTAAAATATGACTGAAAAGTTAAGTGCGCTGGTAGAAGGCACTCGGGGGTAACAGCTTGCATTTAGTATCTTCTCATGGCACGCTCGGTGTTTAACACAGAGGCGCCATGAGAAGATACTCGGGGGGGGGGGGGCTATTCAGCCGATACCACTAGAGGAAAAGGGACAAGGTTTCTATTCCAGGCTTTTCCTGGTACCCAGAAAAGACAAATCATGGTGTCCAATTATGGATCTGTCTACTCATAAACACCTTTCTGGACATTCCAAAATTCAAGATGCTGACTCTTCACCAGTTACTTCCTATGCTAGGCAAAGATGCCTGGTTGGCAACTCTAGATTTAAAAGAAGCTTACCTGCATATCCCAATCGGGGAATCTTGCAGAAGATACCTTCGCTTCAAAGCAGGCTACTTACAGTATCAGTTCTCTGCACTGCCCTTTGGCTTGTCTACTGCGCCCAGGGTATTCACAAAGTGCCTGGTTCCAGTAATTGCATTTTGCAGGCAAAGAAATATTCAAATATATCCATACTTGGACGATTGTCTAATTCAGGCAGAAAACCAGGCCATAATTCTAAATCACCTGGTGTTTGTAAAAAGGGTTCTAACTTGCCCAGGGTACACCGTAAACGAAAAGAAATCACAACTGGTACCCTCTCAACAGATTACATCCCTAGGTGCAATCTTGAATACAACTGCTCAGATGGCTGTCCTCACGCCAGAAAAGAAAATTAATTTGGTAACTTGCTTCAAACAAGTGGCCACAAAAACCCTGTTATCTGCAAGACAAATACTGCAAGCCTTGGGGTTCATGGCTTCCTGCATTCTTCTAATTCCATATGCAAGACTGCATATGAGGAAACTTCAGAGGTATTTAAAAAGTCTATGGAGTCAACATTGTTACAGCCTGGAAACAATGATTCCTATCATACCTTGCCTACGCCTGGAGTTCCTATATTGGGCAGAGGTCTGCCACCAAAACAAGGGACTGCCATTCACACTAACCCCTGCCGCCCAAACCCTAACTACAGATGCATCAGTCTATGCATGGGGGGGCTCACCTGGCAGGGAAGTGCATTCAGGGCAAATGGAACCCGGATCAAATGCACCTACATATCAATCAAAAAGAAATGTTAGCTGTACAGAATGCTCTGACAGCCTTCAAGGGCTACATTCATACAGGACAACTAATGGTAAAGACGGACAACACCACGGTTATGTGGTACATAAACAAGCAAGGAAGTGCACATTCCTACCACCTCTGCAAACTAGCCATGGCATTGTGGAACATGGCCTTGAGCTACCAAGTGCAACTACAAGCTCAATTCCTGCCAGGAAAACTGAGTACACTGGCAGACGGATTAAGCAGAAATCTCATGGACCCACATGAGTGGAAACTGGAACCACGGATTTTCAGCATGTTGACAAGCAAATGGGGTAGCCCAGACATAGATATATTTGCCTTCCCCCAGAACTACCAGTTGGAAAAATTTTGTCCAAGGACTTCTCACAAAAAAGCCTGGAAAGTGAATGCTCTGTCCTTCATTTGGAAACACTTGTCAGTCTACGCCTTTCCCCCTCTGCCTCTGCTCTCCAAAGTTCTGCTAAAAGTTAAACAGGACAAACCAAAAATGATTTTGATTGCTCCAGACTGACCTCGCCAACACTGGTACCCACTCCTGCGCAGTGTGTCACAAATATTTCCATGGCACCTGCCTCAGACACCTTCCTTGCTGTCTCAGCAGGAGAACCAAATTCTGCACCCTCAGCTCCCAACATTGAACCTTGCAGCTTGGCTAATCACTTAAATTCACCCTTGGCATCCCTCAGAAAACCTGTGATGGATGTCATCTTGGAGGCAAGAAGACCTAGTACTCGAAAAATCTTATGCTGACAAATGGAAAAGATTCTGTGCCTGGAACCAGTCTTCAGGGATGTGCACAGCAGCTCCCAATTTACCTCAGATTTAGCAATACTTAGCTGAGATGCTTCACAAAGGGTCTGTCTTTTTCCTCTATTAAAATTCACCCTTCAGCTATTTCAGCTCACTATAACACAGAACCACCTCTATTTTCTCATCCCCTGCTCAAGCAGTATCTCAGAGGGGCAAAGAACTTGAGACCACCCAGGAGAGCTCCTACCCCTGCCTGGGACCTTAACTTCGTTTTGGAAAAACTCACTTTACCTCCTTTCAAGCCAGCTGCTACTGCAGACTTAAAATTCCTTTCTTGGAAAACAGCCTTCCTATTAACAATCACTTCAGCTAGAAGGATATCTGAATTACAGGCCCTTATGGCAGTGAAGCCTTTCATGATCTTTCATGCAGACAGGGTATCTCTGAGGACCAATCCATCCTTCATGCCCAAGGTGGTTTCCAGTGTGGCTCTTAACCACTCCATTCATTTGCCAACCTTCTACCCCAATCTGCAGAACAAAGGGGGAACGTATTATGCATTCCTTGAATGTGCACAGACAACTTAGATTCTACTTGGACAGAAATAAATTTCGAAAAAAATCTGAACAATTGCTAGTGGCATTTGCTGCTAGGGCAGAGGGGAAGGCTATTTCGAAACAAACCATTTCTAAATGGATAAGCCATTGCATTCATTTCTGCTATAAGCACCATGGAAAACCTATCCCCCAGGGGATCAGATCTCATTCCGCCAGGGCTACATCTACTTCTGCAGCCTTTCTCAGAGGTGTTCCTACCAGGGATATTCTAGAAGCTGCTACCTGGAGTTCAGTGCATACTTTCACCAAGCATTATCACTTACCAATTTTCTCTAAATCCAGAGCTGGCTTTGCCACTACTGTCTTGCAGGGCCTTATAGCTGGTCCTAATGCTGTATAAATCCATCCTCCCAACCATAGCTTTGGGAATTTACCCAAATGTAATGACTGCAACAGTTGAACAGGAAGAACATAGTACAGTTGTGTACACTTACCATAAATGTAGATGTTTGAGTGTTTTCACTGTTGCAGTCCTAGTTACCCTCCCTCCAGCCCCCTGTTTTTCTCTTACTATACCTCTTCTTTCTTTTTTATGCTTAAAAGCCTTTTTGGTGTATTTGCTTTTGGTTGGAGGTATATTTTTGTGTTTTTTAATTTTATTTGCTCCGTATTTGGGGGGCACCTGACATCTGGGGCAAGAAAAACTGATGTAATGGTGTCGGCTGCATGTTTTACACCCCTGACTACCTGATGTCATGGAAGAAGGGACAGCAACCGACGCAGGACCCAAGACTTTGTTAATCAGGCCGACCTGAGGGCAACCTGCCAGCAGATTAGCCAAATAAAATGACTGCAACAGTGAATATACTCGAACATCTACA
Organism: Protopterus annectens; assembly: GCF_019279795.1. Classification (NCBI taxonomy): domain Eukaryota; kingdom Metazoa; phylum Chordata; order Ceratodontiformes; family Protopteridae; genus Protopterus; species Protopterus annectens. The sequence goes on from NC_056748.1 coordinate 608,422,422, forward strand.
TTTATGGTAAGTGTACACAGCTGTATTTTCTCTGCACTTCCCTTTGGCTTATCTACTGCTCCCAGAGTATTCACAAAATGTCTGGCTCCAGCCATTGCATTCTGCAGGCAGAGAAATATCCAGATTTACCCGTACTTTGGCGACCTGATTCAGGCAGACAGTCAGGAAATGCTGTTGCAGCACCTGACACTTGTTAAATAAAAAAAAAAAAAAAACATTCTAACCTCCCTGGGGTACACCATCACCGAAAATAAATCAAAACTTGTCCCCAGTCAAAAGATTGTATTCCTGGGAGCAAGCTTGGACACAGCATCCCAAATGGCATTCCTCACTCTAGAAAAACAAGCCTATCTGACAGACTGTTTTACTCAAATGGCCACCAGAACCCAGCTATCTGCAAGGAAAATCCTGCAGGCCCTAGGGTTCATGGCCTCGTGCAGCTTACTAATTTCATAAGCCAGACTGCCTATGAGGAAACATCAGTGGTACTTAAAAAGCCTTTGGTGCCAACATTCTCAGGACCTGGAAACAGTCATTCTTATCATACCCTCTCTGGGACAGAGTTTTGTTTGGTGGGCAGCAAGCATGCAACCACAACAAAAGACTGCCCTTTACTCAACCCCTTGCCGCCCAGACCCTAACCACAGATGCACCAGACTATGCCTGGGGGGAACACATGGACAGTAAGTGCATTTAAGGCTGCTGGAGCCCAAGTCAAATTCATCTGCACATCAACCAAAAAGAGATGCTAGCTGTGCAGCATGCTCTGACGGCTTTCAGATCCCTACTCTCACCAAGACACACTAATAAAAACAGACAACACCACAGTTATGTGGTACATGATCAGGCAGGGGGAACACACTCTTACCCACTCTGCAGACTAGCCATGGCCCTGTGGAACACAGCCTTGGACATGCAGGTCCATCTGCAAGCTCAATTCCTGCCAGGCAAACAAAACTCACTGGCAGATGACTTAAACAGAAATCTCCTAGACCCCCACGAGTGGCAGTTACCTTCAACCTTCTGATTCAGAAATGGGGGACCCCAGAGGTGGGTCTATTTGCCTCCCCCTACAATCACCAGCTCAGCAAATTCTGCACTAGGACTCCTCACAGCAGGGCCTGGAAAGTGGATGCCCTGTCCTTCCAGTCGGTAAATCTCTCAGTCTATGCCTTTCCCCCTCTGCCCCTTCTCTCAAGAGTATTGCTCAAGATAAGACGGGACAGACCAAGGACAATTGATTGCCCCGGACTGTCCATGCCAGCACTGGTACCTGCTCCTGTGTAGCCCATCACCGGTGCCACCTTGGCACCTACACCAGAACCCAACCACGCTCTCTTAGTAGGGGGGACAGATCTTGCATCCACAACTGTAAACCCTAAATCTTGCAGCCTGGCTTATTCTGGGAATTCTCCCCCAGTAACCAGCCTAAGCAAGTAGGTGCTGGATGTCACTCTAGAAGCCAAAAGACCCAGTACAAGGAAATCCTATGCTGATAAGTGGAAAAGGTACTGCTCCTGGATTCAGTCTAAAGGAGAGGAGACAAACCTGCCCTCCCTGCCTCTAATCCTGGATTATTTAGCAGATGTACTCCACAGAGGCCTATCCTTCTCCTCCATTAAGATCTATGCCTCTGCCATTTCAGCTCATTACAACACTGAGCCCACCTCTCTTTTCTCACCCTCTTATCAAATAGTTCCTGAGAGGGGCAAACAACTTAAGGCCACCAAGGAGGACACCCACCCCTGCTTGGGACCTTAACTTTGCACTGGAAAAGCTCACGCTTCCCCCTTTTGAGCTTGCAGCATCAGCAGAGTTAAAATTCCTCTCTTGGAAAACAGCCTTGCTTCTGGCCATCACTTCAGCTAGAAGAGTGTCTGAGCTACAAGCACTCATGGCTTTGGAACCCTTCATTATTTTCCATGCTGACAGGGTTTCCCTCAGGACTAACCCTTCCTTTATGCCTAAAATGTTATCCAGTGTGGCTCTCAACCAATCTGACCATTTGCCAACCTTCTTCCCTAATCCTCAAAATAAAGGGGAAAGGATCCTGCAATCCTTGGACGTGCACAGACAGCTCAGTTTCTACCTTGATAGGACCAAGCCCTTCAGGAAATCTGATCAGTTACTAGTCAGCTTTGCACCAGGGGCAAAGGGCAAGGCCATTTCTAAACAAACAATTTCCAAATGGATAGCACACTGCATCCATTTCTGCTACAAGCACCATGGGAAACCAACCATGCAGGGGGTCAGAACACATTCCACTTAGGGCAACTTCTACCTCTGCAGCATTTCTCAGGAGAGTCCCTGCCAGGGACATCCTGGAAGCTGCTACCTGGAGTTCTGTACACACCTTCACCAAGCATTACTACCTATCTTTTCCAAATCCAGGGCGGGTTTTGCTGCAGTAATTCTGCAAGGCATATTAGCCAGCCCCAACTCTTCTTGACTGCCTCCACCCTTCTTCAGCTTTGGAAATCTACCAAAGTGTGATGACTGCAGCAGTGAAACATGAAGAACATAGTACAGTTGTGTGCACTTACAATATAAGTAGATGTTCGAGTGTATTCACTGTTGCAGTCCTGGTTTCCCTCCCTCCAGCCCCATTGTTTCTCTCCTCTCTATGCTTATTACTCACCCCTTTCTGGGGTATTGGTATTTACTTTTTACTGGTGGTGGTTTCCCCACTATAACTTAGCTCCCTATTTGGGGAGCTCCTGACATTTGGGGCTAGAAAAACTGATGTCATGGCATCGGCTGCCTGCTTTTATACCCCTGACTACCTGATGTCAGTCCTGGAGTGACAGCAACCGATGCCGAAATACTGAGTCTCTGGTATTTCGGCCGACTGAGGGCTGGCTACCTGCAGGCAGATAACCAAAGTGTGATGACTGCAACAGTGAATACACTCAAACTTATGGTAAGTGTACACAACTGTACTTTTCTTCTCATTACTTTTCATCTTTAATTATGTCATCTTAGTTGCATCATGTCTTTCTATCTGAACAGAAAAGTGCAAGACACTAGCTTCTTTTACCTGGCTGTTCTTCCGTGTGCTGCCTCGGCCTTTTTCTTCAGAAATCCAGATTTCCATTGAAACACAGAAAAATAGTAATACTTTTTAACATTTTCCATGACCTTGAGAATAGTCCAGCATCACTGGCAGACTTGAGGGATTGAAAATTACTACGTCTGAAGTAGCACAGCCTGTGCCCATGTTTAGGCATGTCATAACACATGCAATATGTGTTCCTGTCACTGTTATTATTCACAGCTGGTTCATAAATGCATCCATTTTAAGATTTAGTTTAATACCTCCTTTAATACTTTGCTCAAATGATACTTCAACAGGTCACAGATTTTGTATGCTTGTTCTCAGATCTTATTTCCATGTTTTCAGCAAATGTCTTTTCCCCGAATTCACCAGATCTTTCTCTGCAAAGTTGTTAACTTTGTTAACATTTTGACATATTAACTTAATTTCTACAAGTCAAAAACAGAATTCTGTAAATGGGCCTGTAAAGGGAAACAGTAATGTCATAATATGTAGTTTTAAACTTCTAAAACTTTATTTTTCTAAGCATGTTGCTTTGGAAACCAACCAGGTGATACGGAAAACCTTCAAAAACTGCCTCTGTGTGTGGCGGCTGGCTGTGTCTGTGTGTGACACGTGCATACCCACAAATGTGCATATCTTGCTGTAGTCTGACATGGTGTATAGTGCCATTTTCTCAGTCTTGCATCTATTTTGTGCTGAGATAGGCTCCATCTTCATGACTGAACTGGATAATACTTTGTAACCAGTTACCAGGAAGATAGTTAAAGGGCAGTTTATTTTTCCTTCTAGAAATTAACATAAATCACTTGCTCCTATATTGAGCAGCTAGTGAAGTGTTCTCAAAAGGCTTCCTCCTGTTGTAACAAAATGAAGTAAAAGTATCTTATTGCACAAAATCTGTGCTTTAAAGCTGACAGTAGAAGTAAAGGATATTTAAAGAAGCCACATTCAGAATATTTGGGACATCTGCTAAACAAAGAGGACTGAATGTAGATGGAAAACATCCTCCTCTTTATAAAATACCAGGTGGAATAGAGAGGAATGAATCAGCATCCAAAGTGGTGGAAGTGGTCATTTTTAACACGCGAGTCCCATTTCTTAGTAGGTCCTACACTAGTAACCAAATTATCTCTGCTTTCAAATTCTTCTGTTTTCAACTTGAAAGTTAAGTATGATGAGTCCAATTGTGGTACCTTCACGGTCATGTTTCGATTTAAAAAAAACATGCAGAATTGCTTTTAAATGTGGTTTATTTGTATAAAACAGCACACACAACTTCAGGGATCATAAACAATGTAAAAGAAAAACAGCTTCTAAGACTGGAAAATGGTGTAGTCATGATTTGATTGATACCAGTTAAGGTTCCCTATATAAATGGAGTGGTTTTATATGTATTTTAGTGAATGGTCTGAAGAAGTGGGAGTCATTCCCATGAAAGCACTTACCAAATAAAGCATCTTGATTCTACGAACTGAGCTGAACAGAAGCTGTTTTTTCTTTTACATTGTTTATTATCCCTGAAGTTCTGTGTTGTTGTATGCTGCTATTTTCTTTGGGGTCATTTAACTCGAGCTGCATTCCTTTTTTTTGTGTGTGGACTTCTTTGTATAAAGTAAAGTAGTCTGTCCTGGGAGACTTTTCACTGGTTATGTCACACATTACTGACAGCAGAGCAAAATCATATCAGTGGATAAGTGAACGTGAGAGGATTTGAAAGCATGGCGTGAATTCCTCTGACAGTTCAGCTGAGTGCCAGTTTGGCAGTCTAAGTGATTGGGTAATCTTGTACTAGTGCTTAGGAAAATGGAATGATTTTTTTTTTTTTTTTTTTTTAAGGATGAGTGATTGGCCATGAGTAGGGGTACTCCAGGATAGCTAAAAGACATTACCTTTGTGGAGTTGATGCTTATTTGGACAGCATTGGTGTTGTGCAGCAAGGAAGTGACAAACTCTCAACTGTCCAGATTTTCACAGAGTGCCCAGATTTTTGCTTCATATTTTTGGTCTGTTCCTCTTAAAATTTGTGGTTGTCTGGCAGATCGTTGTGGATTTTAAGTTACTCGATAATATTTGTTTTGAGTTTCAGACTTCATATCCCTCAGAAAAATGCATGCTAGCACATCCTGTTAGTCTGTCAACTTTCTAAGCTTTTAAAAGCAATATTTAAAATTTGTTCCTGTTTTGAGGCCATTGTCCCTCCATTATTTTAAGCTTTGTCCATATTTCTTGTGCTAAGAGGTTAAGTGGAATAGCTAACACTCTTTCGACTTTCGTGAAAGAAAATCAAGGATTATGGTTACTGATTATTATACTGATATGTTGAAGAGTGAAAATTGTGCAGAATGGGTTAACTGTGTATGCTGCAAGGTTTTAAGCACCAGCTGCTTAATGCAAGTATGTACCTCGTGTCATCTGTGAGATAGTTGATTTATTGTCACATATTCAGTTTTGCAGGCACAGGTCAATTAAGAAGAAATTTCTTGTGTGTTGTATACAAGCTTTGCAGATAAATCAGTTGGATTGTCTGTCACCCCCCTCCGCCCCCATGTCCAGGTACGAGTCTGACATCTAAAGCAGTTACAGTTTGTGTGTTCAATTAGTAATGCAACATTTCTGCTAAGACGGTGGCTTGAGCATTTGGCTGGGATTCAAGATGGCATGAATTTATCTTGGAGAAAAGATCACTTGAGCAGGCTATAATGTAACTACTGCTCAGCTGGAAAGAACTGAATTATAGAAGCTAGTCCTCACATAAATGAGTTTTGCAAGGTAATTGGCAGATTTAGTGAAAGACCTCAGAAAACATGTTGGACCGGGAAGTTGTGTACTGTTTGCTGCACTATCATTCTTAATGTAAAAAGAGGTCTTTTGGGGTTAGTGAGATTTTAAGCCTAAAAGCAGTGCTAAAGTACGGCCACTGGATTGCATCAGGTGCAGATGTGAGAAGAATTGAGGTTATTCTGTTAGTGAAAAGCAACTTGGACTAAATGGGAAAAGGGAAATGAGTAGTGATAGTGTAGCATACTGATGGTAGACTGTGTTTGTTAGACCTTTCATTAGGTGAACTGCGTAGCTGCTGTAGCAGAAAAGGCAAAGTTTTGCGGTATCGTTTTTAAAAATATACTGGGATGGGCCGATGCATTCCCTTATCGAGTGGGAGAGGAAGCATGGAATGCTTGACATTTGGGTTGTACACTTTAAAAGGAACGTTGCTAAAATCCTAAGGACATTGGCTCTCTAGTACTGGTTTAATAAAGGCTTAACATTTTTGAATTGATTATTTGGGAACATTTATACTTTGGTAATTTATTGCCCCTGAACTTAATTCAGAGGATGGATTTTGGGTAGGTTCACGTGGGGGGATAAAATCCAGGAAAAGACATGAATATGAGAATAAAAATATTAGTTTTGGATGAGTGGGGCGGGATTGGACATTTATGGTCTGTCGTAAGGATTAAGTGAATATGAAACCTTTATTAGTTTACTTGGGTCAGGTGCAAGTCAGTACCATTCGGAGAAAATTTATTGTAGGTGACATAGCCGCACCTATAGAGTCTGTTAGGTTATGGAGAGAATTTATTATAGTTGACATAGCTGCATCTGTAGTGTCTGTTAGATTCCGTATTTAGGATAGGTTGTTAGGCATTGTAGGAAACATGTAGCAGAGAGGTTAAGCAGTCTTGTCATGCACTGGTGAAGAAGAGCAGGAAATTGATATATTATGATTGTCTGGGTTAGTAGTATATGGGAATCTGTCACACAGTGGTTTGGCAAGACTTCCATAGGTATGTACTAGGCTATCTACCCTTGTGGACCATTTTAAGCCTAGCCAATTTTCCTTTCAAAGGTGAGACTCAAACCCTATACCATGTGTTTGTAAGGGAACCAACTTAACAGTTATGGCAATCCCCAACCCTCTAAATGTTATTGTAGCAGCTGGGAATCGAACCCATGGAATAAAGGAGGTAGCAGTTGCAACTTAATGTATTGATTGATATTGCCAATGGAGAACTTTGTGGACCTGTCAATAAATAGCCTGGGCTTTGTACAAGATACCAGTAAAACATTAGCTGTCTGTGGGCTAGTTGGCTGAGGATGATATTTGGCATTGGTCAAGAAGACAAAACCTGTTTAGGAAGAGTACAGGACCTAAAGCAGCTCTTTCTTATTAAAAACCATACCAAGAAGGGAAGCTGAGCCTAAATGAGGCTCGTTCTTGGGCTGGTCAGAGGAAAGGTGAAGGGACAGGCTAAATGTATTAACAGTTATCAGGGTGGTAAAGGTGTGTTTTCAGTAAAAACTGATGGGGCTGAAATAATTATGTATGAATTTAAACCGATCAAGGAAATGTTGGTAAAAAAATTCCAGTGAAAATATGTTTATTAACTGGTATCTTGCCTTAAGGTGAGGTGGGGGTGTCAAAAAAGAAATTGGAAAACAGTAGTGTATAACCTTCTTCAATGGTTTACAGTAGGTGAGCGTTAGTTTACTTGTCTGTTAGTATACTTAGGCTGCATTTCCAAATATCTGCATTGGGAGATGGTCATTTTGCTGTCTTGTCCAACCCTTTGGGAATGCGAGCAGACCTAATCCGTGTGTTGTTGCTCAGGGAAGACAGTCAGGAAAGGCAAGGATAGATGTGATGATATCATACCAGTGTATTGCAGGTTGTATAATGAGATTTATCTCTGGATTTTGTCTCTCTTGACCGCATTTAGGTACAGGCCATATTCTGCTTACCCTTGAAGAGACCGAGTTCTATGATAGTCGGTGAATAGAAAAAAGTGGAAGACAGTTAGGCAAGGTTGGGCACAGCAGAGACTGAGGGGCCCAAAGCAGTTGAAGAACGGCTTGTGTTGATGTTTCAGTCCCCCTTCTGCCTTCCAGTCTCCAGTCTTTGCTTATTTGGTCCCTTCAGAGCAAGAGACCATCACAGTGTGGCTGTCACGCAGGCAGCCTTTGCTGTTTTACTATATGGCCCTAATGTCCCCTTGCATTATGCATAAAAAGTTCATGGGAGTTGCTTGCAGTAGGAGCAGCATTGGGCAGTTATTTGCTTTTTTAGGTGACATAACCTCTCAGGCAGTCCCACCTTCCCTCTTGAGCAGATGGCTGCCAATACTTTCTTGGTCTGCACCAGATAAACATTGTTGGAGATGCACCCTTCAGTTTTCCACTTAACCTCCACCCCCAAGAGGTGATCATCCGTTGCTTAACTCCTCTGGCTACCTTGCTCCTCCAGTACATGGGCTGGTGGGTTGTAGGTGGGATTGCACCCTCTGTGTCACTTAGCTAGCCATGAAGGGAGGTCTCAGAGTTGCTGGAATTGGTGCCTTTTGGTATGAGACTTTTAAGGCAGCTGTTGTATTTATTATGATAAATTTTTAAAACTCGCACACTAGTCATAGGTAGCTTTTCCTGGTCTGAACCACTAATTTTATGCTTAATAAAAATCCACAGCTAAAATTTGTTCACATTATTAAAAAGCTTTAAACATATTGCTTTTTCTAACTAGTTCATATTGTTTTTCTTGTTTATATCCACTGATGCAATATGCTAGCATTGTTGATGTTCTTACATGGCCAGCTACATAGACTGCTTCACCAAGCAGGATTCACTGCTTTCAGACTAACTTAAGATCCCTTTGAGGGAGCCCTACAACACATGCTCCAAGTCTACTCCCTAGCTAGACCTCTTCGCTCTAAAGATGAAGGTCTGCTTACCTTTAACAGATCACAAAATGCTGCTGATAATGCTCTTTTCTCCAAGTATGACTCCAATATCGAGAATGGAATTCCTCTTCAACTCAAACAGCTCGACAATAGAAACACTTAAAATAAACCTTGGACAATTCCTAACAGAATCTTGGCTCTGCAGTTGTGTTAACTGGATCAAATGAATAACTGCACTCCCTTTACTGCTCAACCTTACAACTACTGTATGCATCTCTGTGCTTTACAATCCATATTCTCTTCTACTAATACTTTCCCACTGTCATACCATCTTGGTTATATTAGTCTCCTTCCAAACAATATATTCTTCCTCAGAATTCCACCTTTCCTACTACATTCAATTCCCTGTCTTCTCCTGTGATGTCTTTACCCACCACCAATAAAATACTGATCACCCATCTTTCATGTAATCTACAGTAATGTAATCTATTCTCCAACTGCTTGCATGTCTAAAAACACTTCTTTCCCTGTAGCACCAGTTATTGCATGCATTATGTATACTGTATTATATCTGTTCTGCATTTTTTATTTGCTTGTATATTGACTATTTGTAAGACTTGTATTTTTGTGTTGTACCTGTTATCACCTTAACTAATTTAAGTGATCAATTGTCTTGTACTTAAAAAATGTAATATAATATTTTATGATTTACTATGGCCTCTGCTGAAAAGGGGCTATCATGCCCAGTCAAAGCTTCCCGATCAACAAATGCAAAATAAATTAATATGGGTGTTGCTGCTCCTAATTGATCATTTTTAATTTTTTGCAAATAAAGAAAATGTGTGTGTGTGTGTGTGTGTGTGTGTGTATATATATATATATATATATATATATATATATATATATAATGTGTAAAGTGGATGTGCAACATATGCCAGCATAGCTAGCTGGTATTTTGTAAAGAATTGTATGTCATTTGTTTATCAAACTGTACAGATGCTTGTGTTGAAAATATATTTGTAAAGTTGCTTGTTTAAAAAAAAAATGTACCAACAGTGGGTCCTGCTGGACAGAAGTAAAGATTTCTGAATCTCGGACTATATTGTAACTGTTGGAATTAATATTGTAAGAGGATACTGGAAGAGAAGAAGTTAATCTCAGTCCAGCTAAGTTTGAAAAATAGCATGAAATTAAATTACCTGGTAGGACGTAAAGAGTGCATCTTACAGTTCTGATTGCAGCTTGAGACGAAATGTCTGTAAAACCAGGGACTAGGAATCCTACTGTATTTTCCTTAGCAGTGAGTAATTGTTACTCTGGAAGGGTGGAAGTGTTGAAATGGTTTTATAGCTTCCAGGTGCTATAACGCATCTTAGCCAGTCTCTTGTACAACTGTGTGTATGCTAACACATATGTGCGAGATTCCATTTCTTGTCTGTGTGTATGCTAACACATGTGCGAGATTCCATTTCATTTTATATTAAAGGGTGGGTGGTATGGGAACTACAAGTCAGGTGACAATATGTATGTGATGATGTTCTGTAATCCAGCACTGAAATGATGTTTTAATACTATCTGAGACAGAAGTCTCAGAACAGTCTGTTTTTGAAACCTGACATAGAAGGGTCACTCACTCACTTCATCTTGCCTTGCTTTAGTAAGTAACCGGGGAATAGTAATTCTTTAGATCAGTCAGAAAAATATAATGAGATTAGTGAAGAACTGTTTTTCTGTATCTGTGTGAATCTATTCATCTTTGTTATTTTAATATTTCCTGTCATTGACACACTGCTTTTATTGGAAATAGATATTTAGTATTTTGAAGTTCTTCTGTTATTTATTATTAAATGTATTTAAACTTTTCATTGTGGCTGGTATTTTTAGAGAATGTTTTAACCTTTGAGAGTACGTACATTTATTTGGTGACACTGTGGCCTGTCTTGGAAGCCTTACTGTGTTGGTCAAACACTACCATTTGTATTAGTATTCATTTCACCCACTATAATTGGGTACCCTTGTAACAACCTTAGAGTAGCTGGCTTTAGAGTGTCCTGGTGGCAGTATATACCTTATACTCTGGGCAGAGGGTCATAGCTAGTAAATCTGTGCCAGCCTTTCCCAGGTATGTGTCTGTGCGTGCGCGTCTGTCTGTGTCTGCGCGCGTCTGTCTGTGTCTGCGCGCGTCTGTCTGTGTCTGCGCGCGTCTGTCTGTGTCTGCGCGCGTCTGTCTGTGTCTGCGCGCGTCTGTCTGTGTCTGTCTGCGCGCGCGCGTCAGTCTGTGTCTGTGTGTCAGCTACTTGGAGTAGACACACAGAGCACCGGATGTCAGCTACTTGGAACAGAGACACAGAGCACCGGTTTCATAGAAAGGTTGGTGGAGAACTTTGCCTGGGTGACTCTGCTGAGAGACGGAAACACAGACCCCAGACTGAGTGCATTCTCTGTATACTGTTAAGGGAAACTGTGCTGGGTGCAGAAAGCTGCACCTGGAAATACTGTGCATCTATCTTTGTTCCAAGTGAACGTCCCTCACTGGTGTCAGTGGTGAGGATTCAGGCTCCTTGATTACTGGCCCAGAGGAGGGACGTCACATACCTAACCGGGCATATCCAGCAATTGTAACATCCACAGAAGTTTCTCACTAAAAGAATACAGGGTTTAAGTAACATGTCCTGTGCTGACCGCTTCACCCTGTATTCTTTCTCCTACAGGCTGTTGAGGGGAGAGCTATGCCTGGCATACAAGGCATTGTCAGACCGGACTCTGATGGACCTTCTGCATATCTACAAAACAAACAGCACCAGAATTAACCATTCTAAACACTTGAACCTTGTGATATAAATAGGACTTGCTGGAGAGACAGGTATGTATCCCAGTGACTACCCCGTCTGTGGAACAAGCTCCTCATCCATGTGAGGCAAAGTGCCTCCCTAGCCAAATTCAAGTGTAAGTTGGACAACTGGCTGGGGAGCAGGAAATCCATCCCTGGTTTGGCACCTGTGTCTGTAATGGAAGCAGGCAGCCTGTAAATGGTTCATCTCCCAGGTCTTTGTAAATGTTTCTTCTCCCAAGCACCTGCTTACACTCATCATTATGGGCATGCTGCTGCTGCTTCTGCTTGAACATGTTTTATTTTCTGCAGTGGAATTTTTTTAAACATTAACCAGATGTCAGAAGACGGAGCTTCACTGTTGAGTATCTGAGCACACTGCTGGTCAGAACAAGGCCTTCTGAACTCTTGGCATAATGGCTAAGGTGTTTACCTCCCAGAGAAGAGGTACAGGGCTTGATTCTCACCAAGGGAAATTGGCTATTCTTAAAATGTCCCACAAGAGTAGTTAGCCTAATATTTCCTGTGAACCTAAGGGGAAGGTTGGCATAATGGTTAGATCTTTGAGAAGGGTTGGCATAATAATTAAGGTCTTTAACTCATAAGTATAAGGTACAAAATTTGATTCTAACCTATGGATCTGAAGTAGGATTGTTCATTTGTCAGCAACCTGTGGGTTACGGATCCGATATCGGATCCGAGCCGGGAACTTGTTTCAAGCTAATGGATCCGAGCTCCTAGCTCCTCCCTTCACCCATAATCCCCTGCTAACCCTCCATGACCTCAGATCTAGTTTGCTGCACTTGTGATGGCTGGATCTTTTTTGAGCTCTGTCAGATAAGTGGGAAAAAGTTAACTTTTTCTAATTATTTCTAGTCAGGAAATTCTTTTTTAGTTTAAAGTATTACTTGTAAAGTGTGTTTGAGTTAGGTTCCTTATTTTTTAATTAATACCCTCCCTTCGCTGGTCGCTAGTGTGTGAGTGTTTGTTGTGTGTCTTTTGGGGCCTGTGTGTGCGTGTAGTTGTTTTTCTTTCTTTTTTAGTTTTAAAAAAAAAAAAAAAAAAAAAGGAATGGCTGAGGCCCCAAAAGCCATATTTTCTAAATGTACCGAGTGTGGCCATAAGCTCTCCCCGGCTGATGGCCACACTCGGTGCGTTCGGTGCCTTGGGGTTGAACACCTCACCTCGGGCTGTACTATCTGTGCAGCGTTCAACCCCAGGGCACTGAAAGAACTGAGGTCGAAGCTGGTCCTGGCGGGACTTCTACCCCCGGATTCAGCTTCGGCCTCCGCTACCTCTGCTGCTCCCGTGGCTCCATCACAGCCTGTGGTGGTTGCCACTCCTGCCCCCGACTGAGACTCAAACTCCCGCTAAAGTGTCGGAGGACAGGGAGGCCAGGAGGGAGAAACGGAGGGAGAAGCACCACAAGCGGCGGGCTGAGACCTCCGTTTCGGCCCCGCCAGCTAAGCGGGCTTCTCCCTCCACTGCTTCTAGGTCTCCTCCTCCTCGGCTCCGATCCCCTTCTTTCTCCCCGGGGCCCGAGGAGGAGGAGACCCGATCTCCGTCGAGGTCATCGAGGCGGCATTCCAGGCCTGCCTCGGTGGCCTCTTCGAGATCCACTTTCAGCTTATCAGTTGCAGACTTGGACTGGATGATGCGAAGGTTCATCCAGGCCCAGCTGCAGATGGGAGTGCTCTTGCCTCCCCCCCCTCAGGGGGGGAGCTCGACACCTTTTTTCCACCCAATTGCTCCTTCTCCGACCCGCTACCCGGGTTCGGAGCGCTCGGAGCCGAGCAGCCTTGGAGCCGGGGGTGGGTCGGCGCCAACAGTACTTGGTACTTCGGATCCGACCCTACCCTCGAGTCTGTCGGATCCGACCTCTTGGAGCCGTGGTCCGAGCTTCGGATCCGGGGGATTCAGTGTGCCTTCAGCTCCGTCCAGGTCGGAGCACACTGGTCCCTCGGATCCAATGGTCTCGGCGCCGGCTCGGATCCGATGGATCCGAGTGGGAGCCGACGTTCGGATCCATTGGAGAGTGGCTCTCCCACGGCATTCGATGTTGTGGAGAGGGCTCTATTGAGAGCATCCGGACCCCCAGTCCTTGCATCGACTCCTCCCTGCACTCCCTCTCTGCTGGGCCAGGCTTCCATCACCCGGCCAAAGGGACAGCCTGCTTCGATGTCACAGATAGTTCCATTGGAACAAGATGTTGCTGGCGAGGCCTCCTCGGACAGTCCCCCCGAGGAAGCTCCCGGCAAGCATAAGTGCAAAAGGAAGCACGTGGACTCCCCTGAGTCCTTAACCGAGGACACGGACTTGGAGGAAGGGGAAGGCTCCCCAAGATCACCCCCTGAGGATGTCTCCTTTGGAGACATCATGGATATGCTTAGAATCAGAGGTGGGTGGTCTGCCCCCAAGTCTTCCTCTGACGAGTCTGTGTTTCTGGAGGCATTCGAGGCAGGCCCGTCTACCTCCTGGGTGTCCCCTCCAGCCGACCCCCTGGTGGACCTCATTACCACCAGGGCATGGAAGGATCCGGACACCGTGGAGCCAATACTGAAGCGACCGGATAGGATTCTTAGCCCCCCCCTCAGACCGGTCACATTGGAGTAAGGGCCCCCCTGTAGATGCCATGTTAACGGCGGCAGCCACAGAGAGGGAATTGGCTCAGGAGAGTCCCTCAGTCCATCCACCGAGCAAAGAGTCCCGTTTGATGGACCGCTTAGGGAAGTGAGTCTTTAGTTCAGCGACCTTCTCAGTAAGGTCTCTGAACTATATGGCACATGTCATCAGGATGCAGCGGGATCTTATCAAAGAATATGCTGCATCCCCCCCTGAGTCCATGTCGGAGGAGGATAAACAATTGTACTCCACCCGAATGGCCACTCTGAGATCTATTTCAAACACCTCTATGCAGCTGTTGTCCCACGCCACAGAGGGAGCCGCTAGGGCTAGCGGAGCAGGCCTAGTCATGAGACGTCAGGCCTGGCTCCGTCATTGCGACTTTACGGAGCCCTTTAAAGCGTCCTTCGCGAACGCCCCCTTTGATGGTTCTGCCCTTTTTGGCAAAACAGTTCGCGAGACGCTTGTCCAGAGTGAGAAGGACGGGAAGACGTCTGCCATCGGAGTCCGCTTCTCTGCTCCCCAGCGGTCCTTTTCAAGGAACCAAAAGGGGCAGAAGAAGATGTGGTTCCAGAAATCACAACATTCCCAACCAGCTCCGGACAACCAGTCCTACCGTGGCAGAGGTGGACAGGGAGGATGTCGCCCCAGGGGCAGAGGGGCTCCGAGAAATTTTGGGTCCAGAGAACCTTTCTCTGAGCGGCCCGCGCAGCAGCCCTGAGGGGTTGCTCGGCTGCTCCACTCTGGAGGCAGTCGGGGGGTGTTTTTCGAAACATCTAGCGGCATGGGAGTCCATCACAACAGACCGCTGGGTGCTTCGCATCATATCCAGAGGATACAAAATACCAATTCTTCATGTCCCCCGATCCAAGAACCTCCCCGATGTACCACCCGATCACAGGGAGGCCGCAGCCGCAGCAGCAGAAATACAGCAGCTGCTAAGAAAAAGAGCCATCCAGCCCGTCCCCAAGACCAGCTCAGATTAGGGTTCTACTCCAGGTTCTTTTTGGTGCCAAAAAAGACGGGGGATCTGAGACCCATTCTAGACCTTTCCCGCTTGAACCTGGCAGTAACCAAGGAAAAATTCCGAATGGTTACTCTTCAATCTATCCTCCCCCTTTTGAGGGAGAATGATTGGATGTGCTCTATAGACCTCAAGGATGCGTATTACCACATCTTAATGGACAAACGATCCAGGAGGTTCCTTCGCATCTGGCTGGGAGCCAGTCACTACCAGTTCAGGGTCCTTCCCCTTGGCCTCACCACAGCCCCCAGGGTGTTCACCAAAGTGTTAGCAGTGATTGCGGCCCACCTGAGACTCCAGGGAATTCAGGTCTTCCCGTACCTGGACGACTGGCTCCTGACCGCACCAACAAGGCATCTACTTTGCTCGGCCAGAGACTTCTTTCTCCATCTAGCCCCACAACTAGGCATTACTATCAATGTCGGCAAATCTCTACTGGCTCCAACACAGATCATAGAGTTCATAGGTGCCAGAATAAACACCAGAGATTTGCGAGCCTTCCTAACTGCCGAGAGAATCAGAAATCTACAACTTCATGTGCGGGCTATCCTTCATTCAGAGGCTTCACCAGCGGAATTGATCCTGAGGGCACTAGGCTCTATGGCGGCAGCGATTACACTCCTTCCATGTGCCCGTTTGAACATGCGAGTCCTGCAATGGACTCTGTTAGTGCAATGGTCCTTCCTATCCCTTCCTCTCCACCATCCCATTGCTATCAGCAAGGCTTGCAGAAGGGCGCTTCTATGGTGGCTCCAAGCATCGAACTTCCATATGGGCCGTCCCTTCTGCACCTCTCCCCCTATCGCCACGGTGACCACGGACACTTCCTGCCTCGGGTGGGGGGGGCATTACTCAGGCAGGACAGTCCAAGGCACGCGGAACGATACAGAGACCTCCCTGCGTATCAGTGTTCTGGAGATGACAGCGGTGCTGTTGGCGTTGCAAGCACTTCAGAGCTTCCTCCCCGCAGGAACGATTGCAATTCACTCGGACAACATGTCAGTGGTCTGGTATATCAACAAACAGGGGGGAACCAGATCTTATCCTCTTTGCCACAAAGCCATGAGAGTGTGGGAATGGGCGATCTCCACCAACCGCTTTCTGATTGCAACGCACATTCCGGGGAGGACCAACATCCTAGTGGACAAGCTCAGCCGCACCCTTCTTACCCCTTACGAGTGGTCTCTCAATCCTCTAGTAGCGAAGCAGATATTCGCAACATGGGGGCAACCCTGCTGCGATCTTTTTGCATCTCCATCAAATGCCAAATGCGACAATTTCTTCGCTCTAATCCCCCCACCAGGGGAATCTCCAAGAGACGCTCTGGTGCATGCTTGGCCACCCGGTCTACTATATGCCTATCCTCCTCTTCCAATGATGATACAACTCTTACAGAAAGCCTCACGGTTGGGGAGCAAAATGATTCTCATTGCCCCATTCTGGCCTCGACAAATTTGGTTCCCTTACCTGTGGTCTCACCTTGTGAATCACCCTTGGATTCTAGATCCCATTCCGGATCTCATCTCACATCCATTGGACTTGCCAACTCCAAATCTGGACAATCTGAAACTGACAGCTTGGTTGCTCCAGTTCCTCTCCTAGTTAGGACTCCCGGTATCTCTTCACCAGTCAAAGCCATCCTCGTGGCAGCGCATAAGCCCTCCACCAGGAAAGTGTATCACAGTAAATGGAAACGTTTTTCCATCTGGGCGGAGCGCCGCGATCTAGATCCCTTTACGGCTCCTCTTCCATCCATTTTAGACTTCCTAACTGAACTCTTTCAAGAAGGCGCTAGTTGTTCAACTGTCAAAGTGCAGTTGGCAGCCATTTCTCATTATCATGTGGGACATGATACAGGGCCCTTGATGTCAGCCAAATTGTGTAAAACCTTTCTCAAGGGTACCTTTTTACTTAGACCTCCTGTAAAAGAAACCGTACCCCCATGGGATCTTACTTTAGTTCTTCAAGCCTTGACTGCTCTACCATTTGAACCCGCTGCTTCAGTGGATCTCAAATTCTTGTCATGGAAAACAGCATTCCTTGTAGCCATTACTTCAGCGAAAAGAGTGTCGGAACTGCAGGCTCTTTCTGTAAAGCCTCCATACCTGATTTTTCACCCTGATAGTGTACCTCAGGATCAATCCCTCCTTTCTTCCGAAGATAGCATCAGAAACCAACATAAACCAATCCATAAATTTACTGGTTTTCTTCCCTAAATATCAAAATAAGGGTGAATACAAGCTGCACTCATTGGATGTTCATAGGCAGCTTCGTTTTTATACTCATAGGACGGCTGGCCATAGACAATCTGACCAGCTGTTTGTTTCCTTTGCCAAATTTAACTTGGGGAAAGCTATCTCTAAAGTATCTTTATCTCGCTGGATTTCCCAATGTATTATACTGGCTCATCAAGCCTCGGGTAGACCCGCACCAGAAGGAGTTCGTGCTCATTCCACTCACTCCATTTCTACTTCTGCGGCTTTCAAGTCTAGAGTTCCTTTGGATGATATTTGTTCTGCAGCCACTTGGGCTTCATCTCATACCTTTATCAACCACTACAAGCTAGACCTGCTTTCTAGAGGGAGAGCATCCTTTGGCTCTGCGGTGCTTCGTAATATCCTTCCATGATGGCCACCCAGGGTGCAGGTAGCTGGGGACTCTGTCCCACAGGTTGCTGACAAATGAACAATCCTACTTCAGATTTAGAAGTTATGTACTCACCATAACGTTCCATCTGAGTAGGTAGTTCATTTGTCTGCAACCATCCCCCCCTCCTTCCCCCTGACCTTCTTCGGATCTATTAGTTTTTAGATATCCTTTGTTGGATATATATTGGGAGGCAAACTCGATCTGAGGTCATGGAGGGTTAGCAGGGGATTATGGGCGAAGGGAGGAGCTAGGAGCTCGGATTCATTAGCTTGAAACAAGTTGTCGGCTCGGATCCGATATCTGATCCGTAACCCACAGGTTGCTGACAAATGAACTACCTACTCAGATGGAACGTTATGGTGAGTACATAACTTCTAATTATTGTCTAGACTCTGGGTGTGAGTTTGGCATAACAGTTAAGGAGTTTACCTTACAGGTGCAAGATGTAGGGTTTGATTCTGACATGGGGTTATTGGCTAGACTTAATAAATGAACCTGTAAGAAGATCAATAGTTCCCCATGTTCTGCAGCACCCAGTCATTTTTTAATCAAAGAAGAATGATGTCTGTTGTTAAAGTAATAACATAACTGAAATACTTTGTTGCTTACATTTGAGAAGACATTTATTTGCAGCAAAGCCGTAAGTTTTTGTTGCTGTCACAGTCATCTTTTTTTTAACTTTAAGAAATTATGTAGCCCACTGTGTGACATAAGTATTTATCAAACCACCTGCTGCTTTCACATTTACTGTCCCATTGCTATATTATATCCCTTTGATGCAATGCAACTGGACTTCAGGTAAAACCTGAGATTTGACAAATACATACTTGTTTAGCTCTGTCTGTCAGCAACACAAACCATAGCATTGTACCAGAAGAATGAGTAACATTTCATAGTTTGAAAACCTGAATTATCAGAGGTCAGCTGTTTCTATGAAACTGAGATTGTTGTCCTAAATGTACGAATGACACAAATGCATTGCAAGGGAAGTCCACTTTATTCTTGGAATTTGATTTGGGGCAAGTTGGTATTTAACATTTTGCAGTACTCTTCTGTCTGTTAGTTGCTCTTGGTAATTTTTCCTTGTTTACATTGTTTTCCAGCTACTACTCTTTCTACAAGATTTCTCCCAACAAATTATTTCTAAAACACATGAGATTGAGAAACAGTTGGATGGTTTGATCCGCGAAACCAAAACTACAGACTGTCGTTTGCATAATGTCTTCAATGATTTTCTTATGCTGTCCAATACTCAATTTATTGAAAACGTAAGTAGCTGTATCTTGAATTCTGGCAACTTTTATTCATAATTCAGCTCATATTCAATTTTTCTTTCTGTTGACATTATTTGCTGTGCACTCCAAAAGAAAAGTTAACATGGTTAATTGACTTTAATACTCTGCATCTAGTGTATTTGAATGTTGTTGCTGTGTTATTAAACAGTCCAAACTGATTGTCTTCATAGAATGTGTGTAATCATCATCATTAACTTTGACCAATTTACTTTTGTACAGCTGCATTTTGTTTATTCTTTCTTGCATGTATTTTTTATTTTAATTATTTGTTCATTCTTGCTTGCTTGCTATTATGCTTTGATAAGAACACCAAAATGGCAGCAACAATCCAAAAGAAGAAAAAACACAACCGCAGTAGTTGTAGTTGTAGATGGATTCTTTACTTAACACCACAAATCTGGTACCTCGGTCTTTCGCTTTCAAGGATACATTACACTAGAATACTTCCTTCATTTATACCAGGTGAAGCCCCATTATTAAACACTTAATCAATCATCCCATTAACTTACTATTATTTATTAGTACCCCATAATCATTAATATCAAACTACACACACAAAACTACACGTGCACAATGCTTCATATTCACTAACTTCAGTTGTATAAATTTCATTTTTAAATATTTTCATTTTAAACACATTTGAAAAATACATCATTGATCCATTGTACCACTAATATATATATATATATATATATGAATGTATTAGTGGTACAATGGATCAATGATGTATTTTTCACGTGTTTAAATGTGTGTGTATCTATATGAAACTTTGATTTTAAACATAATTTTCTTCCAAATTCAACCCCCTAGGGACCACTGTCCCATAATTTAAACTCGTTTTACTTTCAAGCACATTCAGTTTTTGTTTACGCTCACCATCCTTCACAAAAAATGGACTGGCTGGATATTCCAACTTGAAGGAATTGTTAACTAAGCCTCTCTATTTTTCTGAGGATAGAATTATGAGATCCTTTGCTTGTGGAAAGTGGAAAGTTTGCAAAAATATTAGAAATATTTCAGGCACTTGTATTAATGGACATAAGTTTATTAGTAAAGGGAGATTTGCTTGTAATTCATGTGGAGTGGTATATGCAATTGGGTGTGAAGTGACACTGTGGTATATAGGGCAAACTAAAATTGCTGTCATAATTAGGATATTGGAGCTGTTAGGTGGTATTCATAATAAGAAGTTTAGGAGTCCAGTGGCAGAACATTTTTGCATTGTGCATGGGGGATGTCAGTACTTTCTTTTTTATTATTCTGGCCAGTCCATTTTTTGTGAAGGATGGTAAGCTTAAACAAAAATTGAATGTGCTTGAAAGTAAAATGATTTTAAATTATAGGACAGTGGTCCCTAGGGGGTTGAATTTGGCAGTAAATTATGTTTAAAATCAAAGTTTCATATACATACACACACACACACACATACATATATATATATATATATATATATATATATATATATATATATATGAATGTATTAGTGGTACAATGTATCAATGATGTATTTTTCAAATGTGTTTAAAAATTAAAATATTTAAAAATGAAATTTATATAACTGAAGTTAGTGAATATGGAAGTATTGTGCAGGTGTAGTTTTATATGTGTAGTTTGATATTAATGATTACGGGGCACTTTAATAAATAATAGTAAGTTAATGGGATGATTGATTAAGTGTTTAATAATGGGGCTTCACCTGGTATAAATGAAGAATGTATTCTAGTGTAATGTATCCTTGAAGGCGAAAGGCCAAGGTACCAGATTTGTGGTGCTAAGTAAAGAATCCATCTACAACTACTGCTGTTATGCTTTGATGAGAAGTTTGGTTCTACTGAACAGGGCCTATTTACAGAGGGGGTGGGGCAGAGGGGGTAAGTGCTCCATCGGTTCTGATAGCCCATTATGCATATAGTTGGAAAAATAACAAGTAGAACTTGTCACAGGTATAGAAGCAGTAGTGTACATACATAGTGGAAAATGCTTGAAACACATTTTGCTATTTCATTAATGACTGTGCACTAATGTACATATTTGATAGTGGCTTTTGCACTTACCTGAATTGCAATTAGTTACGTGAGGTATATGTAACAGACCAAAGAAGCATTTAACTAAAATAGTAAATGAAGTTCTTGGAATGATGGATTTTCTAGTAAGTAAATATTTTTGAAGTAATTATTTTCTTGGGTGTGCTAGGGGCGGCCACGGTGGTGCAGTGGTTAGCATTGCCGCCTCACAGCAAGAGGTTCCCCGGTTCGATCCTCGGCTGGGGTGCCTTCTGTGCGGAGTCTGCATGTCCTCCCTGTGGTTGCGTGGGTTTCCTCCGGGTGCTCCGGTTTCCTCCCACATCCCAAAGACATGCTGCAGGTGGATTGGACACTCTAAATTGGCCCTAGGTGTGCGTGTGAGTGTGCCTTCTGTGGAAGGTTGGGCGCCGGGCTGGCAACTCGACACCGTAAAACTCCACTGCCATTCAATGTGCGGACAAGGCGATCCGCTGTGGCGACCCCTAACCGGGAAAAAGCCGAAAGAAGAAGAAGAAGAATTTTCTTGGGTGTGCTGTGTTTTTTATCGGCATGCTGCTGCTGCTTCAGAAATGTGATGAATTGCTGTGTAATATATTTAGAATACATTGTTAGAGTTTTTGGAACAACCCAACACATTTTGTACTTCGGTTGTGAACTTGGTGAACATCCATCCATCTTCAACCCCTTTTTCACATTTTTGCACATGGGGTCGAGGTGTCACTTCAGCAGTGATAATCATCTAGAGCCAAGGTTCACAACACTGGGTGGCTAGCCATATTTGCATAAACTTGTTTGTAGTACCTTACTGATGATATCTAGAGGTTTTTCTCCTTGTCTTAGAATATCTGTGCTTTAATTTCTACCACAGTTCTTCAGTCCTTCAGTGTGTTGCTTTTGATACCATCTAAGAGTTGTACCTTTTAAAATTTACTGATCGAAAAATAATTTCAGATGTTCTGTTGTCCTATCTTGCCTTCATACTTGATGGATGGGTTCGGAACTGAACATTGCTCAGTTCCGACGGCCACATACTAAAGCTCTAGAGCTTTCACTGGCTCGAGGCTACTCCCTATCCCACGAGGCCTAGCGGCAGTTACCCAGATCTCGTTTGCCTCTTGCTGCATCGGGATTGCCTTTTCACTGGCTTAGGCTAAGTTTTATCATTTTTTGCTTTTTGGTGATTTCTAGTGCTTAAATCTTTAATAATTTAACTTTGTTAGATAGCTTACTCTTTCTCGTGCCTTTTAAGTATGGTTGCAGTTTTTTCGCTGGGTTTTTGCTCCTTCTGTGTGGGCTGTCGTTCTTTCAGGCCTTTCCCCTATCCCAGCTAAATTTAGCTTCTTCTTAAATGAATCCGTTTAAGTTAGAGGATTTGTTTTTGCCCTTTTTCTTAGCCCGTTTTTAGTTAGAGGGCTCTCCTTTCCCTGATTTTTCTTAAATCCCCAAAGTTTCGCCATTTAAGTTAGAGGCGTCTCCTCAAGTTAGAGGACTCTCTCATTTAAGTTAGAGACCTCTTTTCTAACCCTCTCTCCTTCAAAAAAAAAAACTTTGGTCTTTCTCTTTTCTGGTGCTGGTTTAGTTTATTGAGTTAGACTATACTTTATAGTGTGTCCTTTATGTTCTCATTGTGACTAATTGCTGGTTGTGACTAATTATTAGGATGTATAAGATCCTACCAAAGAGACTAGACAGTCCTGTTTTAAAAAGTTTGACTCTTGCACACACAAAATGTCTATCACAGATGGGTGCACCAGTTGTATTTATTGTTTGGGGGCCATTCACCTGCAGGATTCCTGCTCTATTTGCCACACCTTTAGTTCAGGGGTCCTGCAGGAGCAGAAAAACAAGTGAATAGGCAGGGACTTTTTAAAGGAGTTTTTCAAAATGGCTATTGATGGGAATCAGGCCTCCAAATCTTCTGGCAAGTCCTCAAAAGCATCAGCTTCTTCGGCTCCAGTTTCTGAGCTGATGGAGAGACAAGAAAAACAGGTTAATTCGGATCCGAAGTCTGTCGGTTCTGAGAAGGCGAAGTCTCCATCGGTTCCTCCTGAGTTATCGGAGCCATGTTGGAGCCATAAAAGGAGCTGATCACTGTCCATGGAGCCAGTCAGTTCAGTGCCGCAGTCTCCTCTACTGCAGTCGGTTGTGAGTAGCCACAGATCATCCACCCATTCCTCTCAATCAACCAGGAGTTTATCGGACAGTGATGTGGAGTGGGTGGTTAGGAGGTTACTTCGGAAACTGGCCCTAGCAAAAATTTTGAGCCCAGCCCAGAAGGATGTGGAGCTGACCACGAAATCTACTTTACCTGCCATTCCTCCTCTGACTCGGACAAGTTCGGAGCTAGAGTGCCTGGAGATCCTTGTGGTGGAACCGTCGGACCCAAAAACCATCCCTGGTGTCTCAGTTCCGACCTCCGCTCCAATCTTGATGTCTTCCATTGAGGGATCTGGGAGCCAACACTCCATCAGCTGCAGGGGGGAGAGTCGAAACGGACCCTTGTCGGATATGACTCTTCCACTCAAGGCTTCAGTGCAGGTGAGTTCAGTGCCCACGTCAGCCTCGGAGCCATCATTCTTGGTGCAGGGAGAGGTTTTCCGGTTCCTTGGAGCTGCTAGGCTCCCTCGGGCCGGGATCATGGTGTCTTCGAGGTAATGGAGTGTGCTCTCCCCCGAGACTGCTCCACTCTCGGCTCCAGCTACTGTTCCCTGAAAGGGCCAGTGTCAACCTCAACACTCTCTCTCCTGCATAAGGGTAGAGAGTTGATGCCTCAATGGGTGAGACGTTCTCTACTGAAATCTCCCCAGAGTGTCCCTCTGTGGAGGTCCCTTGGAAGAGGACCTGTAAGAAGAAACACCTAGACTCCCCTGAGTCTGTCACATCGGATATGGACTTAGAGGATTTAGAAGGGTTTCCACGGTCGCCCTCTGAGGATGTCTCCTTTTCAGACATCTTAGAGATCCTGAAGCAGAGAGGTGGCTGGAAGACCCTCTCCCCTTCTGAAGATAAGTCTGTATACCTGGAAGCATTTGGCTCTCGACCCTCCACATCTTGGGTGTCTCCGCCTTTCGACCAACTCCTTGGCATAGTCAGTTGAAAGATGTGTGGCTCTCCAGAATCTGTGGAACCTGTTCTGAGCAGGCCCAACAAGTTTATTACTGCCCCAGATAAGCAATTCTTGACCAAAGGGGTCCCAGTAGATGCTATGGTGGTGGTGGCAGCCACCAAGAAGGAATTGGCTGAAACTTCATCTGTCTATCTGCGGAATAAAGAGTGTAGAACGATGGACAGGTACAGGAAGCATATGTTTTCTTCAGCGGCCTTTACTCTTCAGTTGCTGAACTATTTATCCCATTTTACCCGACTTCAGAGGGATCTGAAGGAGCTAGGAGATACCCTCCAGGGTGCTACAGCTGCAGGGGTGCCGGACAAGGTAAACTTTCAGCTTACGACTCTAAACTCTGTAGTAAACTCCTCCATGCGCCTCATCTCCTACGCAGCCGATGGGGAGAGTAGGGCAGCAGGCACAGGAGTAGCTCCGAGGAGGCATTCCTGTATTCACCTTTGCAAGTTTGCTGAATCTTTTAAGTCTTCCTTTATAGACTCCCCTTTTGACAGCTCATCTTTGTTCAGGCGAAAGGTTATAGAGATTCTTACTAGGTGCGAACAAGATGGCAAAACTCTGTCGTGGTAGTACGTTTTTCTGTCCCTACCAGGCCTTATCCCAAAGGCCAGAAGGGTGGAAGAATGTGGTTCCAGAAATCTCAACGAGCTTCGCTGGATGCACTTGGTAAATTTTTTTCCCAGGGCAGAGGGGGAAATAATAATGGGAGATGCAGCGCTTGCGGCAGAGGGGTTCTGCAAACCAGGGTGACAGAGATACATTCTCTGGCAGGCCCTTCCAGCGCTCCTGAAAGGAGGCCCAATTGTCCACCTCTGGAGGCAGTTGGGGGCATATTATCACTGTACCCAAAGGCCTGGCTCAACATCACTCAAGATAACTGGGTACGGTTGATTATATCCAGGGGGGGATACATCTTACACTTCTCTTCTCCACCCCCTCCAACAAGATTAATCCCGGACATCCCACCCAGTCAAAGGGATCAAGCAACTCTAGAAATCCAAAGGTTGCTAGAAAAAAGAGCCATCCAAGAAGTCCCCGCAGACCAAATCGGATCCGGAATTTACTCAAGGTTCTTTTCAGTTCCAAAGAAGACAGGGGATTGGAGGCCACTCTTGGATCTCAGCAAACTGAACAAGTCTGTAAAGAAAGCGAAGTTCCAGATGGTGACACTGCAGTCTGTACTCCCTTTTCTGGGACAACACAATTGGATGTGCTCCATAGATCTTCAGGTTGTGTACTACCATATAAAGATGGACAGACGATCCAGGAGATATCTACGCTTCCGGTTGGGAGCCAGTCCAATTACCAATTCAGACCTCTGCCCTTTAGTCTTACTACAGACCCCAGAGTGTTTACCAAATGCATGTCAGTAGTCATGGCCCACCTATGACGTCTAAAATTCCGAGTGTTTCCGTACTTGGATGACTGGCTCTTGACCACCACCACGAGCATCTACTATCTCAGGCAAGGGACACCACCATTTGCCTCTGCTCAGAGCTAGGCATTACCATAAATTTAGAAAAATCTGCCTTGTTGCCTTCACAGCATATTACCTTTATAGGGGCAGATTTAAACACAAAAGACATGGTAGCAAAACTGTCTCACGAAAGAGTACCAACGCTACACCATCAGTTGTCAATCTTGCTCATGAAGAAGAAAGTACAGGCAAAGTTTCTCAAGGTTCTGGGTTCAATGGCATTGGCAATAACATTAGTACCACTAGCGCGTCTACATATGAGAATATTACAGTGGCTACTCTTTGCTCAGTTGTCCATGCAGAAGTTACCCATGTCACACAAGATCCTTGTTACAGACACCTGCAAGAGGGAACTGCGTTGGTGGCTTTGGTCCAAGCAGGTAACGATAGGCAGACAATTTGTCCTCCCCCAAGCAGTAGCTACAGTGACCACGGACACTTCCCAGATAGGATGGGGGCGGCATTATCTGGGACAGACTGTCCAAGGGACTTGGCAAGAACATGAGTAGCATTTGCACATCAATGTCGTAGAGATGAGAGCGGTGCTTCTGGCATTGCAAGCATTCCAGAGCTGTCTTCCAACAGGCAAGATTGCAATTCAAACAGACAAATATGTCCATGGTGTGGTACATCCAACAAACAAGGTGGAACCAGATCCTACCGCCTTTGCCGAGAGGCTCAGATTATGGCAATGGGTGATATCTTCTCAATGTTTTCTGGTTGCAGCACACATCCCGGGAAAATCCAAAGTGATAGTGGACAGGCTAAGCAGGGCAATTCTTATGCCCCATGAGTGGTCACTCAAACAGGAAATTGCGAACCAAATTTTTCGCAAATGGGGCCAGCCTTACTGTGACCTCTCTGCCATGTCCATCAACTCCAAATGCAGCAGCTACTTTGCCCTAATCCCCCCCCCCCCCCCCCGGTGAGAGTCACCCGGAGTTGCACATGTTCACGATTGGCCCCTGGGACGACTTTACGCATTCCCCCCATTTCCATTAATACCCAAAGGCTCCAGAAAGCCAAATCATTGAGCTGCAAGCTGATTCTCATTGCTCCTTACTGGCCTCTTCAGATATGGTTCCCTTTTCTATGGCCCCATCTTCAGGAGGAGCCTTGAATCCTGGACCCAGTGCGGATATTCTGACTCATCCGTGATGAACGCTCCACACCTCTCTTCAAAGCCGCAAGTTGATGGCTTGGTTGCTGCACTTTCCATTTTAGCAAGGCTTCTAGAACTATCCCCAGCAGTGTGACACATCCTGGTTTCATCGCACAAGGATGCAACTAGGAAACTTTATGTGAGCAAATGGAAGAGATTTTCTTGAGCTGACAAGAACCATATAGACCCTTTACAGTTCCTATATCAGCAATTTCGGAATTTTTAACAGAAACCTTTAATCAAGGTGCACCTGCAGCCATGATACGGGTACAACTAGCTGCGATATCAAACAACCATGTAGGGGCCCTAGATCCAATATAATATCTCATAGATTATGCAAAGCCTTTCAGAGAGGTACATTCCTGTTAAGACCTCCCATAATTGAACCACCACCTCCTTGGGATCTAAATTTGTTATTAGATTCTTTAATTCTCCCTCCTTTCGAACCAGCCTCCTCCTGTTCACTAAAGTTCTTAACTTGGAAGACAATCTTTTTAACAGCCATTACCTCCGCTAGGAGGGTTTCAGAATTGCAAGCTCTGTCTATCTGTCCTCCCTATTTGATTTTCCACAAAGACTAGTCTCTCTCAGGGCAAATCCTTTTCTGACAAAAGTACATTCAGAGTCCAATTTAAATCCGTCTATTGAGCTACCTGTATTTTTCCCCAATCATGGCAACAGAGCAGAATACTAGCTTCACCAATTGGATGTTCATAGGTAGTTACGTTTTTACTTACATAGGACAAAGGAATTCAGAAAATCTGACCAACTGTTTGTCTCATTCTCAGAAAGCAGAAAAGGTACTTCAGTTTTAAAAGTTACCTTATCAAAATGGCTTACAGACACCATCACGTATGTGTATAGCTCTTAACACAAGCAACTACCAGGAACAATTTGAGGTCATTCAGCTAGATCTATGTCCACCTCCACTGCCTTTCAAGCCAAACTACCCTTAGAATCAATTTGTGTTGCAGGCACATGGGTCAATCCTGGAACAGGGCATCCTTCGGTTCCACTGTTCTGAAGAGTTTATTCCCTTGAGCCACCCAAGAAAGAAGGTGCTGGGGACGCTGTCCCAACCATCAAGAATGAAGGTGAGATAGGACAACATAACATAAAGAAGTTATGTTCTTGCCATGACGTTCCATGTTTGTTGTCCATAATCTCGCCTTCATTCTTGCATCCCACCTTCCTTCCCCCTTCTTGGAGGATCGAGATGAATTTTTTGAAATTGACTGTTTTCTCCGATTCCCTTCGTGCCTCATGAGTTAGACATTTTGTTGCTTTTACTGTGGTGGGTTAGATAGTCTAGTGATTGGTTTCTTATAAACAAGATTTGGGTAACTGTTGCTAGTGTGGCCGAGTCGGAACTGACACTCTGTTCCGAACCCAGCTATCAAGAATAAAGGCGAGATTATGGACAACAAATATGGAACGTTATAGTGAGTACATAACTTCTTTTTTTGTCAAATCCTGCGAATAGCTGGTTATAAAGCAGTAAGACTATCCTACTGCTAGTATTAAAACATATTTTTTGTTCTCTGCACTAAAATTTATGATTTAGATTTTTTTATTGATTTCACGTGTGTAAGAGACAGTCATGTTTTTTTTTTTTTTTTTTTTCTTTTTCTTTTAGTGCTGTAGTAAAAAATAAATAAATCTTCAGAAAGTAAAATGCATTTGTGTTCCAGTCTGTTTGTTAGTGACCCAGACTAGCTGTCTGCTTTTAATTACTATTTCCAAACTTCATGCAAACAATTTCTTCAATATCTACCAGCCTGCTGTCTGATAGACAAGTGCATCATAAAGGTATATATTTCTAAAGCATGTATGTTTTGCAAGGGAGGCTGTGCTTTCATACATCTTGCTGTATTTCTCTGAATTTGTATGACCTTGTAAGTAGCATATTTAGAGATGAGAGCCCCCCTCCCTTCGCATTTGGATACAGACTGCAGTATACGTGCGAGTTTCGACTATTTTGTCCTGGTTGAAAGCTGTAACAACCTGATTTTGAAGGGGCTTTTGCCTTTTGCTTCTTCAGGCTGTTCTACCTCTATCTCTGTGCCTGCTGGAGCTCCCCCTTCCAAGAAGCCTCCTTAGAAGGGCAGAGGGGATTCATTGAGTAATAGGAAGAAAGGAAGGAAATGCTTCCCTGATAGTTCTCCTGCTGTTTCAGGTTCTTCTTCACCTAAAAAAATGTTAAAACAATCGGATCCGACAATATCTAAAATAAATAATTGGCTCATTGTTCTTCCTCCTTTACCCTGGAGCTGATATCTTCTCAGATCCATTCCCCTTTCTTCCAAACGACTCAGAACTGGTTCCAGGTCGCCCTCCACCTCATTTCTCAGGTCGTTCAGGAGCCTGACTGAAGTGTATGTCGACAGGATGATTAGAAAGTTTCTTTGAGCTAAAATTCAGTTGGGGATTATACTGTCTCTGTCTCCCATCCGACCCATGAGCCTGCCTATCAGCCCCACCCAGTTTTTGACTGTTACTACAAGCTGACCATCGATTTCATAGTCCTTGTACCCAAGAATCCCCGAGTCTGTCTACATCTGATCCCCTAAATGCTTGGCCTTCCTCAACTCTGACTACATCTCTGATTCAGAAGGCTGTGATATTGTTGGAGCTAGAGGGCTCTCTGAGCCAAAGCGTCAGTGCTGAGACCGGGGGGATTGGGGTCAGTTCCGATAACTTTGGAGCTTTCCTGTTGGCGCCCTTGCACTGAACAGCTCAGCTCAA
Source organism: Protopterus annectens (assembly GCF_019279795.1). Lineage (NCBI taxonomy): Eukaryota > Metazoa > Chordata > Ceratodontiformes > Protopteridae > Protopterus > Protopterus annectens. The sequence goes on from NC_056748.1 coordinate 608,452,104, forward strand.
ACTTCTACCTCGAGGCAGTGCTATGGTGATGTTTACCCTTCTAATAACATTTACATTAAACAGCTAAACATTGACCCCTAACCATTGAATTTTCATTCAGTGAATGTTTCCTTTTTTATCTGGGAAAGTAAATAGTTGGCCAACACTTTCCCATCCCAAAATTCATGGCATTTCAAACCTACCCAGGTGGGGGGGCTTCACCCCCCACACTCCCCCAACTATATTTATACCAACTCCAAGACTGCACTACAGTGAGGAAAATGGTAGATGGGAAAGTGCTGACCAACTAGCTACTTTCCTGTTCGCCTAAATGAATGTTTGCTGAATGAACATTCAATGGCTAGGGTTTGATGTTTAGCCATTTGATGTAAATATTATTCAACAGTTAAACATAGACCCCTTGGGTCCACCCACTTCACAGCCATCTGCTGTGCTCTCAGAGCCTACACATCCTGTCACATTTGGGCAGCTGGAATGTACAAGTATTGAGACAGTCCTCATTTAGGACTGTGATTACACATTTCTGAGTCCTTTACTGAACATCCCACCAGAGAGCCCCCTCAGAAGTGTACATGCAAGAAGAGACAGTTAGATTCCCCACAGGAATCCCTCACGGAAGACACTGACTTCGATGAGGGGGAATGGTGCCCCGGGTCACCCCTTGAGGATGTCTCATTCAGTGAAATACTCAAGCTTTTGAGACAGGTGGTTGGTCTTCTGACCCCCCTTTTCCCAAGAGGAGTCAGTGTTGCTTGATGCTTTCAGAGACAGCTCAATTGCATCCTGGGTAGCCCCCTCCAGCAGATGAGGTGGTAGATCTAATCTTCCATAAGGCATGGAAAGATTCAGATATCATGGAACCAGCCCTCCAAAGACCGGATAAATATTTAGTTCCACCGAAGGATTTGGCCCACTGGAGTAAGGGTTCCCCAGCTGTGGCTATGGTTGTAAATGTGGCCACCAAGTAAGACCCTGCAGAGCATAATTGTACTGTCCCACCCTCCAACAGTGAGCTGAAAGGTTTGGGAAGCATATGTATGAGTCAGGGACCTTTGCCCTTAGGTTGCTGAATTATTTGGTACATGTTGCAAAGTTTCAGAGAAACTTGATCAGAGTTTTCCAATTCCCTCTCAAGGTCCATGTCTGCAGAGGAAAAGAAGACTGCGGTGGCCAGTTGCACAGAAGCACAGTCCGTGTTTGAACTCTTCTATGGGGCTTATTTCACAAGCCTCAGGAGGTGTTTCAAGAGCTTTGTGGTCAGGAGTAACCATGAGACAGCATGCCTGGATGCACCTCAGTGACTTTATGGAACCTTTCAATTCATCCTTCATCATTGTTCCATTTGATGGATCTACCTTATTTGGTCCCAGTGTTAAATAAACACCATCGGCACCCCTGAATGTTGCCTTGACTGCTGCACTCTGGAGGCAGTCTAGGGTCTCTTATCCCTGCATTTACAAACTTGGACAGCTGTCACCAAAGACAGTTGGGTGCAGAGGATCACCTCCAGAAGATATTACATACCCTTTTCCCTACACCCTTCCAATTATTCTACAAAACTTTCTGACATTCTACCAAGTCAGAGTACAAATGTAGTCCTAGAAGTTCAACTGCTGGAAAAATCATCCAATTGTTCCCCCAGACCACAAGGATTCTGAACTTATTCAAGGTTCTTGTTAGTGCCAAAGAAAACCGGAACCTGAGACCCATCCTGGATCTCAGCATTTAAAGCAGTATGTCAAATGCTCCAAGTTCCCAATGGTCATGGCTTAGTTCATTCTGCCACTTCTGCGTAAGAATGATTAAATGTGCTCAACAGATCTCCAGGATGTGTACAATCACAGAAAAAGTACACAGGCGGTCCAGGAGATTCCTTCGCTTCTGGCTGGGACTGAGAGCAAGTCATTATCAATTCAGAGCTCTGCCTTTTGTCTCACCAAAGCCCCCAGGATGTTCATCAAATGCATGGCAGTGATCACAGCTCACTTGAGACTGCAAGGATTCCTGCTATCTCAAAATCTCAGTGAGTGTCTGCTCTCTTCTCCCACCAAGCATCTTCTGATTCAAGCAAGGGGCTACTTGCTCCAACTATGTATCCAACTGTGCATTACAGTGAACTATGCCAAATCTCCCCCATTCAAGTCCTGGAGTTTTTTGGTGCTCATCTGAACACAGCTACACATATAGCAAGTCTCCCTCAGTCAAGGAAAAACACATTACGGGACCAAGTACCCCAGTTACTGTCTTATCCTTCCCCACCAACAACGTTGATTTTGCAACTTGTAGAATTCATGACAGCTTCCATAACTCTAATACCAATAGCAAGATATTACATGAGAGTACTTAAATGGACACTGGCAGTGCAGTGGTGTGTCAGATGTCATCTTCTCTCTGCTCCAATATGTTTTATGAGAATTTGCAAATAACATGTTTCTTAGTGGATCACAGCAAGAGAAGTTTTGTAGGGCCAGCCTTTTATGTTTCCACCTCCCATAGCCACAGTTATCACTGATGCCTCACAGCTAGGGTGAGGGGGTCATTTCTTGGGAAGAACAGTCCAAAGCACTTGGTCCAATCAGGTGGTCAATCTTTGCATCAATACACTGGAAATGCGAACAGTCCTGTTAGCACTGCAGGCCTTTCAGAGTGTTCTCCCTTTAGGGATGATTACTATCCAGGCAGATAGTTGTTTGGTACATCAGCAAACAAGGGTAACCAAGTCTTACCTTCTGTGCCAAGAAGTGATGAGAGTTTGGCCGTGGGTGATCTCTCCTGGCTGCTTTTTTCTGGCAACACACGTTCTGGGGAAGTCCCAACTTTCTAGCAGACAAATTGAGCAGGTCCATATTACTACCTCACCAAAGGTCTCTCAATCTTTTGGTGGTGGAACTGATTTTCTGTCAGTGGAGTCAGCTATGCTATGACCTATCTGCCTCCCCACTCGACTGTAAATTGCAGCTAGTACTTCACCCTAATCCCCTCAGAAGGGAAGTCGCTGAGAGACTCCCTTGTCCACGATTGACCTCCGGGACTCCTATATACTTTTCCTCCTGTTCCACTGATACCAAAATTCCCTCAGGTAGTGTCATACCTCAAATGCAAAGTAATCCTCAGTGCTCCTTTTTGGCCTTGACAAGTATGGTTCCCCTTTCTGTGGCCTCATGTTGTACACCCCTTTGGGTGTTAGAGCCAACCCAGGATCTTCTCTCTCACCCATCCGGAATGAATCATTCAAACATTCAGACCATCAAACTGACTACACAATGAAACCAAAGAATCCTGTAGTACCACTGAACGACACTCGAGAGTTTTGTATCAAAATTCCATTTATTAATAGAGTTGAGCACTTTCAGTCCTAATTCTCAGGAAATTCTACAGTGCACCACATGAATTAAAATAACCAATAAAAACACACCATCAATCATTCAATAAAAACCTTAAACAGTTACACGTAATAGTGTTATAATTTCAAAATTGAATTAATAGACACTGAATCATTTAGTCCTGGATGGCTAGTAGTGCTGAATTTTAACTGCCATTTAAGTCTAATTTTATTTAAATGTTCTTCCATAAAATACTCCTCTTGCATCCATGTTTACATGCTCAAGCACCATAAAGTTAAACCTGTTATCATTAAAAACTTGTATAAGCCTATACAAAGCATTTGTTGTTTTCTTATTTTTTTATATCCAGAACATGCTCATAAATCCTATTCCTCAACTTCCTTCCTGTAAACCGTGATTGTTTTATTACCCAATCTTTCAAGAATGGAACTAATTTCTGAAAATGCTCCAATTTCTAATTAAACTTTCTCCATTTGCCCCACTATCAACAATGGATGTATTGATAAAAAGTTTCTTGTTATTATTAAGGAATGTGTTTGTAATTTTAGTTCTGATTTCAATAATATGACTATTATTAATATCCACTTTGTTTTTAGTTAAAATAGGGGCATAAAAACATTACGTATATTATTCAGCACTTCTTGTATATCTAATAAGAATTTAAGTGGATACCCTATTTTGGTAAACCTATCAATCAATGTTTTGCATTTTGTAGTAACAACGCTAAAATCAGAAACCAAATGGGCCAGATGTACCATCTAGCCCTTTACTACAGCCTTTTTCTGGTAAACTGGATGCCAGCTGTTGTAATGTAAATACATATTCGAAAAAAGTTATTTTTCTATGCAAAATATGATTAAAGTGAATCTTTTACTAATTCTACATCTAATTACACTATCCTATCAGAATCCTATTTAAAAGTGAACTTTAAAAATTCAGCTGTATTAATACGATTAAAAAAACTATTGTAGCTTTTCCTGGATTCCATTCCACAGTTTAAAAATATCATCCATGAAATGGGTATATAGTGACCATGAGGCCTTAAAATGACTGTTGAGCACACAGACTTTCTCCCATTAAGCCATAACTAAGTTGGCAAAACTGGGGGCACAAGGCATCCCCATGGCCACACCGGTTACCTGATTGTAATAATGGTTATTAAAATAAAATTGTTCTTGAGTAATATATCCATCAGTGTTACAGCAACATTGACTTTACCATTTAGCTTTAGCATTGACACCATTTAGCTTCTTACCTGTACCTACCCAGCTAATAGCGACCCTACTTAAGAAACTGAGACCCACAACTCTAGTCGCTGATCTACTCCCTGCAGACTACTTACAAAAGGCTGCAGATGCTATAGCATACCCATTCTCTATACTGATTAACCGGACTCTATCTGAAGCCACCATGCCCACTGTCTGGAAAATCTCCCACGTTATACCTCTTCACAAGGGAGGCAGTTCTACTGAACTGTCAAACTATAGGCCTATTGCTATATTATCTTCACTAGCTAAAATCATGGAAAAGTGTATACACATGCAGCTTATGAAATATCTCACCCACAACAAACTTCTGTCCAATACACAACACAGTTTCAGGCCAAATCATAGTACCACCTCAGCTCTCCTTTCATTCTCAAACATCATAAACCAAAACCGGAACGAAAGTAAACTATCCATCTGAAGTAGGATATTCATTTGTCTGCAACCTGTGGGTTATGGATCCGATATCGGATCCGAACCGGCATGGTTTTCCAGCTATGGATCCAAGCTCTCAGCTCCTCCCCTCACCCATAATGCCCTGCTCTACCCTCATGACCTCAGATCTCGTTTGCCGCGCATGGTGACTGGATTGGTTTCTATAGCTCTCAGCTAAGTGCTAGTTTTTCTAACTGTTAAAATAGAATTTTGAAGTTTTTGATTCATTTTTGTGTGAAAGTTTAGGTTTCCCTCTAATATTTTACTTTAGAGTTAATTAAGAATTTTTTCCCTCCCCTCGCTGTTGGCGTAGTGTGTGTGTGTTGGGCCTGTGTGTGTATATTGTTTTAGTTACTTTAGTTTAGTAGCTTGTTTATAGATTGGGATGGCTGAACAGCCCAAATCTATATTTTCTAAATGCTCCGAGTGTGGCCATAAGCTTTCCCCAGCTGATGGCCACACTCGGTGTGTTAGATGCCTTGGGGTTGAACACCTCACATCTGGATGCTCCATTTGTGCAGGGTTCAACCCCAGGGCACTGAAGGAGCGGAGGTCCAAGCTTGTCTTGGCGGGCCTTTTACCGCCGGACTCGGCTCCGACCTCCGCTCCTTCGGGAGTAACCGTGGTTTCGGTTCTTCCCTCCGTGGCACCCCCTCCTCCTCCTGGGACTCAACCTCCCGTTTCTGGTTCGGAGGAGAGGGATGCTAGGAAAAAGGACCGGAGGGAGAAGCACCAAGCGGCGGGCCGAGACCTCTGTTTCGGCCCGCCAGCCAAGCGGCTTCTCCCCCGGCTCCGTTGTCGGCTCGGTCTCCTCCTTCTCGGCTCCGGTCCCCAGTGTGCTTTTCACCGGGTCCTGAGGAGGAGGAGACCCGATCTCCGTCGAGGCTATCGAGGAGGCACTCCAGGCCTACCTCGGTAGCCTCGTCGAGATCTACATAGCCTCGATGCTGATCTGGACCGGATGATGAGAAGATTCATCCAGGCCCAGATGCAGATGGGAGTGCTCTTGCCTCCCTCTGGGGAGCTCAACACCCTTTTTCAAACCTATTGCTCCTTCTCCGACCCGCTATCCGGGTTCAGAGCAGCTGGAGCCGAGCAGCCGAGCGGGGTGGGTCGGCGCCGATAGTACTTGGTACCGGATCCGACCCTGCCCTCGAGTGCATCGGATCCGACCTCGGAGCCTGGATCCGAGCCTCGGATCCGGGGATCAGTGCTCCTTCGGCGCCGTCTGTGTCGGGCGCACTGTCCCGCCGGATCCGGCGCGCCGGCTCCGATCCACTCTTCGGATCCGAGGGGGAGCCGATTGTCGGATCCTTTGGTCGAGGTCAGCTCCCCTTCTGCGTTTGATGTAGTGGAGAGGGCCCTGTTGAGGGTCTCCGGACCCCCGGCACTTGTTCCGGCTCCGTCCCCCGCTCCCTCTGCACTGGGCCAGGCTTCCACCATCCGGCCCCTGGGACAGCCCGCTTCTGTGCCCCAAGTTGCTCCAATGGAACAAGTTGCTGCTTGCGAGGACTCCTCTGACAGCCCCCCAGAGGATGTCCCTCGCAAGCATACGTGCAAGAGGAGGCACATTGACTCCCCCGAGTCTCTCACAGAAGACACGGACTTGGAGGAAGGGAAGGCTCCCCACGGTCACCCGCGAGGATGTCTCATTTGGAGACATCATGGAAATGCTCCGTATAAGGGGGGGGTGGTCTGCCCCCAAGTCTTCCTCGGACGAGTCCGTGTTCTTGGAGGCATTTGAAGCGGGCCCGTCTACCTCTTGGGTGTCCCTCCTGCCGACCCCTGGTGTACCTCATTACCACCAGGGCGTGGAAGGAACCGGACACCGTGGAGCCAATTCCTAAGAGGCCCGATAGGATCCTTAGCCCACCGTCTGACCGTGCCCATTGGAGTAAGGGGCCTCCGGTAGATGCCATGTTGACGGCGGCCACCAAGAGGGAACTGGCTCAGGAGAGTCCCTCAGTCCATCCCCGAGCAAGGAGTCTCGGATGATGGACCGCTTGGGGAAGCGGATGTTTAGTTCAGCGACCTTCTCGGTAAGGGCGCTGAACTACTTGGCACATGTCATTAGGATGCAGCGAGATCTCATTAAAGAGTATGCTGCATCTCCCCCAGAGTCCATTTCGGAGGAGGACAGGGTTCTGCACTCCACCCGTATGGCCACTCTTAGGTCAGTTACTAATACCTCTATGCGGCTACTCTCCCACGCTACGGAAGGCGCCGCTAGAGCTGCGGGGACAGGCCTAGTCACTAGACGTCAGGCCTGGCTTTGTCACTGCGATTTTTCTGAGCCCTTCAAAGCGTCATTTGCGAACGCCCCCTTTGATGGTTCTGCTCTCTTTGGCAAAACCGTTCGCGAAACGTTGACCCAGAGCGAAAAGGACGGGAAGACGCTGTCTGCCGTCGGAATCCGCTTCTCTGTACGCCAGAGGCCCTACTCTAGGAACCAAAAGGGTCAGAAGAAGATGTGGTTCTGGAAGTCGCAGCAGTCCCAGCCTGCTCCGGACAACCAGTCCTTCCGTGGCAGAGGAGGACAGGGAGGACGCCGCCCTAGAGGCAGAGGGGCTCCCAGAAACTTCGGGTCCAGGGAACCTTTCTCTGAACGGCCCGCGCAGCAACCCTGAGGGGTTGCCCGACTGCTCCACTCTGGAGGCAGTCGGGGGACGTTTTTCGGGGCACCTAGCGGCATGGGAGTCCATAACATCAGACCGCTGGGTTCTCCAAATCATATCCAGAGGATATCGCATCCCTTTCCTTCACCTTCCAAAGTTGAAGTCCCTCCCAGACGTCCCACCCGGTCAACGGCAGGCCGCTTTGGCAGAAATTGGCCATCTGCTAAAGAAAAGAGCCATCCAGCCCGTCCCCCCAGATCGGATCAGGGTTCTACTCCAGGTTCTTTTTAGTGCCAAAGAAGACGGGGGAACTAAGACCAATCCTAGACCTCTCTCTCTTGAATCTGGCAGTCCCCAAAGAAAAATTCCGAATGGTCACTCTGCAATCTATTCTCCCCCTTCTGGGAGAAAATCACTGGATGTGCTCGATAGACCTCAAGGACGCGTACTACCACATCCTGATGGACAGGCGCTCCAGGAGGTTCCTCCGCTTCCGGCTGGGAGCCAGTCACTACCAGTTCCGGGTCCTTCCCTTTGGTCTCACCACAGCCCCAGGGTGTTCACCAAAGTATTAGCAGTGGTAGCGGCCCACCTGAGGCTTCAGGGGTGCAGGTGTTTCCCTACCTGGACGACTGGCTTCTTACCGCCCCAACAAGGCATCTACTTTTATTGGCGCGAGACTCCTTTCTCCATCTTGCTCCTTTTCTGGGCATTACAATAAATACAAAGAAATCCAACCTGGCCACCACAGCTCTTAGATTTTATAGGGGCCAGGCTAGACACAAGGAGTTTACGAGCCTTCCTCACTGCGGACAGAGTTCAAAATCTGCAGCTCCAGGTGCGGGCCATTCTCCACTCAAGTTCTGTTCCGGCGGAGTTGGTCCTGAGGGCTCTAGGGTCCATGGCATCTGCTATAGCACTTCTTCCTCTTGCCAGGCTCAATATGCGCATTCTACAGTGGGCGCTCTTAGTACAGTGGTCATACCTTGCTCTCCCCATGCATCATCCCATTGCGATCAGCAAGACTTGCAAGCGGTCCCTCTTGTGGTGGCTTCACTCCCCGGATCTCCACAGGGGCCGCCCATTTTGTGCTTCTCCCCCTCTCGCCACGGTGACCACGGACGCCTCCCGCCTCGGGTGGGGGGGGCACTTTGCGGGCCGGACCGTCCAAGGCACGTGGGACGATTCAGAGACCTTATTGCATATCAATGTTCTAGAGATGAGAGCAGTGCTCTTAGCGTTGCTAGCACTTCAGGACTTTCTTCCCTTGGGAACAGTTGCGATTCAATCGGACAACATGTCTGTGGTCTGGTACATCAACAAGCAAGGGGGAACAAGGTCTTACCCTCTTTGTCGAGAAGCCATGAGAGTTTGGGAATGGGCAATCTCCACCAACCGCTTTCTAATAGCAACGCACATTCCGGGTCGGTCCAACATCCTAGCGGACAAGCTCAGTCGCACCATTCTGACCCCTTACGAGTGGTCTCTCAGTTGTCGAGTAGTGGAACGCATATTCGCACGGTGGGGAACTCCTTCATGCGATCTTTTTGCCTCTCCCTCAAACACCAAGTGCGACAGTTTTTTCGCTCTGATACCTCCTCCCGGAGGTTCCCCAAGAGACGCTCTGGTGCATGCTTGGCCACCCGGTCTTCTGTATGCTTATCCACCCTTGCCTCTGATGCTCCAAGTTCTTCAGAAAGCCTCTCGGGTGGGTTGCAGAATGATTCTCATTGCTCCGTTTTGGCCTCGACAGATCTGGTTCCCCTTCCTAAGGTCTCACTCGGTGAATCCTCCTTGGATTCTAGATCCCATTCGGATCTGATATCCCATCCATCCTGCATACCTCCTCCGAATCTGGACAACCTGAAGCTGACCGCTTGGCTGCTCCAGTTCCACTCTTGATTAGGACTCCCGGTATTTCGTCACCTGTTAAGGCAATTTTGGTGGCAGCTCATAAACCATCCACTAGAAAGGTTTACCGCAGCAAGTGGAAACGGTTTTCTTTGTGGGCAGAGCGGCAAGGCCTGAATCCCTTCACGGTTCCTCTTCCATTAGTGCTTGACTTTCTAACCACTCTTTTTAACGATGGTGCCAGCAGTTCCACAGTCAAAGTACAACTGGCGGCAATTTCTCATTATCACATTGGCCATGACTCTAATCCTCTTATGTCAGCCAAATTGTGTAAAATTTTTCTTAAAGGTACTTTTCTTCTCAGGCCCCCTATAAAGCAAGCGGTTCCTCCTTGGGACCTCTCTCTGGTTCTACAGGCCTTGACCGCCCCCCCTTTCGAGCCAGCGGCTACGGTGGATCTCAAATTCTTGTCCTACAAGACAGCCTTTTTGGTAGCCATTACATCGGCCAAGAGAGTTTCTGAGCTTCAAGCATTATCAGCTAAACCTCCTTACTTGGTATTTCATCCGGACCGTGTCTTCCTCAGGACCAACCCGTCCTTTCTTCCTAAAGTTGCTTCTGAAGCAAACATCAATCAATCCATTAACCTCCCTGTTTTCTTCCCTAAATATGAAAACAAAGGTGAATATAAGCTCCACTCATTAGATGTTCACAGGCAACTTAGATTTTATCTAAACAGGACGGCTGGTCATAGGCAATCCGACCAGTTGTTTATTTCCTTTGCAAAATTTAATTTGGGCAAGCCAATTTCTAAAGTTTCTCTGTCCCGCTGGATTTCACAGTGCATCTTATTGGCTTATCAAGCTTCAGGAAGGCCCGCACCGGAGGGTGTTCATGCCCATTCAACCCGGTCAGTATCTACCTCGGCAGCTTTCAAGGCTAGGATTCCTCTAGATGATATTTGTGCAGCAGCCACGTGGGCTTCATCTCATACTTTTATTTCCCACTATAAGTTGGATCTTGCATCTAGGGGTAGAGCATCCTTTGGCTCCACGGTGCTCCGGAATATCCTTCCATGATGGCCGCCCAAGATTCAGGTAGCTGGGGACTCTGTCCCACAGGTTGCAGACAAATGAATATCCTACTTCAGATTTAGAAGTTATGTACTCACCATAACGTTCCATCTTAGTAGGTGTATTCATTTGTCTGCAACCATCCCGCCCTCCTATCCCCCTGGCCTTTCAGTTTCCTGCATATTCTATGTTACCCTTTTCAGGGTGTTGTTGCTTAGGCAAACTCGATCTGAGGTCATGAGGGTAGAGCAGGGCATTATGGGTGAGGGGAGGAGCTGAGAGCTTGGATCCATAGCTGGAAAACCATGCCGGTTCGGATCCGATATCGGATCCATAACCCACAGGTTGCAGACAAATGAATACACCTACTCAGATGGAACGTTATGGTGAGTACATAACTTCTAATTCTCACTATTTCTTGATCTGTCCAAGGCCTTTGACATGGTAGACCATAAAATACTTATAAGAACCGTAAAGTCCTTTGCTTTAAACAATCATGCACTCCAATGGTTTGAATCCTATCTAAATGGTAGGCAGCAGGCAGTGCTTTGGCAAACCAAGCTATCATCCAGCCTCCCCATCACACTAAGAGTTCCCCAGGGCTGCGTATTAGGACCTCCTCTTTTCTCTCTCTTTACCAGTGACCTCCATACAGCCATCCCAGATGCTACCTGCATACAATATGCAGATGACTCCACTCTAATTTGTTCTGCAACCTCGCCTGCTAACGTACTTACCTTAACCCAGAACACCTTCAACTCGGTTGAAAACTGGCTCTCAAACCAATGCCTGATTCTAAACCCCAACAAAACCAAACTGCTTATATTCTCCCCCACAAGGATGTCCCCAATACCACCATTGAACATAACAGCAAACAATGGCACAATCATCTCCCCAGAAGCCCAAACCAAACTATTAGCTATTATAGTGGACAGCAACCTCAGGTTTGACAAACACATAAATCAAACCATAAAAACAGTCCATAGAAAACTCGGGTCACTATATAGGATCAAATCATTCCTCACCCCACCAGCTAGAGCCGCAATTGCCCGATCCCAACTACTATCTATCCTTCTCTATGCCTTGCCTCTCTTCAACCTGAACAAATCAGATCTTCATAAACTAGCAACCTGCTGTAACCAGATTGCTAGATTTGCTGCTGACACACCATACCGGATCCACCACTGCATCAGTCTAAACCTGTTAGGATGGATGGAACTTCCCAACTTACTACAGTTCAATCAACTTGTAGTAACACACAAAGTTCTTTACTGCCCAGAAAAAACTCAAGCATTAAAAAATATAATCACTCCCTACAACAACAATCACCCACTCTGATCCTCCACCAGACTACTGGTTCAAACGGTCAAAGCAAACCACTCTGCTGATGGCTCACTGTTTGCCAACTCTGTTGGTAAAACATGGAACTGTCTACCAACAGACCTGACATTGCAACCATCCTTAGCCATATTCAAAAACAAACTAGAGAGTCACCTCAAATCACACTGGTTATGCCCATGCTCTAGACCCAACTAGGATTTCTCTCTACATCACTGCTTCATGTCCCATCTTAAATATACTAGTTTCATACCAAATAGGTCTAGTCCTTTTCCCCAATCTTAGTGAGTACGGTCCTATAACAGGAAGGGAACCTGAATTTATCTGCTTTAGCCAGAATGTCAAGATACGAAATATTTCTATCCAGTATTTGTAACTGATCAAGTCTGAGTATGTATGTAATTTAACCTCTGCAAGCAATGTAACTACTGTATGTATGTTACTGCTGTAACTACCGTTGTTATTGATGCGCAAATGAATGTATGTAGCTACTTTTTCTAAATTGTCTGTGTTTTTACTGTTAACCTTGGAGCTTTTCTCCTTGGGCCTCTGCTGAAAATGGACATGCATCCAGACGGACTATGCCGGTCAACAAATGTAAAATAAATCAGTTTCTAAATCTGATAACTCCCATAGTTGTTCCTCAAACCACAATAACCCCAATTCATGGGGAATAACTTCTAATTTGAGTCAGGTTTCAAATCATGTATTGAGAGGTGTGATTGAATGTGCAGATACAGTCTTGAGAAATGCTGCTTCCACTGTTGTTTTAAGGTGATATGCTTGGTTACTTAATTAGAACTTCTCTGAAGATTTAAAAGACAAAACATTTGAATGCACCATTAAGTTCTGAGTTGGTGTTTGGTTCATCTGTTACATAGATTCTCAAACTGAGGGATAAGAGAGGCAAATTAGTGCATGTGATACCTAGGCTGTTTCATGTTCCAAAATTCTGTCCAAACAAGCCGTCTTCCTTCAAGGGACAAAACAAACAAAAGTCATGAATCCAAAATGAAATGGCAGGGGGATAATCCTTTGAAACCAAACAAGAGGGGGTTCCTTTCAGAAAAAAGATCAACCCATTGCAAAGGAATGAATATGCCAAGTTACAGAGCACCCCTACCCCTCACCTGCCGTTCCTTTTCTTCCTCCACCTCTCCCCAGGCTGTCTCTCAATCCTGCGGCTCTGCTGTAATTAGTCTCAGACAAATGGTTCCTGAGAATAATTTGGAGAGTATATACTTGGCACTGGATAGAAAATCCTCCGCCTTTCGGGGAATTCCTCCACTCCAACCAGAGCAGACAGAGCCCTTTCCTCCAGTGCTCCATCACCTGGTAGAATCAGGAGTGGTTGAACCAGTGCCTGCAGTACGCACAAAGAACTTTACTCCAGAATATTTTGCTACCAAAAAGGAGTACTCCTGGTGACCATCATAGATTTTTCTTTTCTAAACACCGTTGTAAAAGTTCCAAAATTCAAAATGCTCACCTTAATGTTCGGCCTCACGTTGATTCCAGACCACTACTTCATGATGACTCTGGATCTCATAGATGCTCATCATATTCCTGTCATTCCCAATTGCAGGGCATTTTTGGGATTTGCTGTGTCTGGCTTAAATTATCAGTTTCCTGCATTACCCTTTGGGATAGCTTCTGTACTACGAGTGTTTAGCCCCAGTGGTTGCCTGTTGTGGAATCCTAGGAGTCCACATTTTTCCTTATTTAAATGACTTACTGACTTGTTAAGATTCTATATCCAAGTGATTGTAGTCCTTAGAAAAGTTGCATCCATACGTTTCTACCTGGGCTTCAAATTGAACCTTCAAAAGACCTTCGTCATACCCTTTCAACAATTTTTTTTTTCTTGGGGTGTTCAATAGTCTCAGTAAAAAGGATGGCCTTCCTGCAGAAGACAGTGTTCTGAGTTTTCAGGGCATTTTCCTGCATTTTTTCTAGACACAGCCTCAGCAAGAGATTTTCTCAAAATTCCAGGCTTCATGGCATCAATGATCATCATGATTCCACTAGCTAGATCACACCTGAGAAAAAAATCATTGGTCCTTGAAGAATTGTTGGCTGCAGCAACTTCATCACTTGGATTGTGAAACGTGAACTGCAGTAGTGATGGGGATCAAATGTTACTCGAGTCCAGGGCTCCCTTTCTCTCTTCATACCCCAGTCCAATCTGCCCAGATAGACTCTATATTTTGCATGTGGAGCAGTATCCACAGGAGTTCAATTAAAAGGCTTATGGGGTACTCTGGGCTCGACAAAGCACATAAATGTAAAAGAGGTGTGATGACTGTGATTCATGCCTTAAAGGTTCTTTACTACTTAGAGTCCAGGTCCTCTTCCAGTGATCACAGAAGACACTACTGTGATGTGGTACTTGAACAAGCAAAAAGGGGGGAGGGGGGTACAAGATCATACCCACTTTACCAGTTGGCAATGATCTGGGAGCTAGCTATACAGCATTCTCTGACTCTTCAGGTCTTGTACCTTCTGTCAGAGCAAAACAAATTGACAGACTAAGCAGATCCTGGGCAGATCCTTGAAAGTGGGAGGTTCTTTGTAGAGTTCTTCCAGGACTTGAACCAGATGTGGGGAACACCTCAAGTAGATCTGTTTTCTGCCCTTCAAAACAGATGACTAAAAAAATTCTATTTAAACATCCTTGTAGCCATGCTTTGCAGGCAGACATAGTATCATTCTCATGGTCAGGAATGTTTCTCTATGCATTTCCACTCTTTCCATTGATTCCCAAGGCAATTCTAAAGATTTAGAAAGAATTGCCAAAGATAAAGATAATTTTGGTAAGCCCCTTTTGACCTAGCCAAACTTGGTTCTGTCTTTTAGTGGAAGCGGTCAAGGGCAATTACCACAAGCCTCCTCACAGACTGGATGTGCTCACAAAGCATTAGGGACGAATGGTACTCCCCAGCTTACAACAAGTGCAGTGGCAGTCTGAATAATTCCATTTTGATACCTTTTAGGCATTTTTCCATAAAGATGGCAGTAGATATTTAAGGAGGCAAGAAAATCTTAGTTTTTCTAGGTAGTGTCTATCCAATAACTGAAGTCCCAAAAGGTTTTTGATCACTCTGGTTTTGAAATATTTGTGTGAGCTACTTATAGATGGTTTGTCATATGCTTATATCAAAGTGCATCTTGTGGCCATCTCAGTTTCTCTGCCCATGGATTCACCCCGTTTTGTCTCTTCTTATAGTCAGTTTATGAAAGGACCATTGCATACGAGACCCCCTTAGAAGCAAATTCGTCCTCTCTGGGATATCAGCTTTGTTCCTACCTCCTTTTGAATCTGCCTGTCAGGCTGATTTATAGTTAATTACTTGGAAGACTGTTTTTCTAATTTCTCTGACATTTGCAGTGCAAGTCTCTTGAGCTACAAGCTGTCTTGGTGGGCCCAACCCTATCTTATTTTTCACAAGGACAGGGTTGTGTTATGCACTAATCCATTCATTCTTAAAGTTGTTTCTAAGTTTATCTTGAATCAAGCCATCAATCTCCCATTGTTATATCTGCATCCAAAAATAGTGAGAACAAATTCTACATTTCTTGGATGTGCACAGGCAGCTTGGGTACTGTAGTGGCAGAACAAAGCCTTTTAGCAGTGATGAACAGCTGTTGGACTGACCTTTTCTGTCCCTCATACAGGAGACAATCCTTAAGCAAACTACTGCATGATGGTTGTCCTCTGCTATTGTTTTCTGTTGCACTCACCTTGATAAATCTCTTCTAGTCAAGGTTTAGGCTCATTCTGTTTGGACCTTATCCTCTTTGATGGCATATTGGGATGCAGTGAACTCAAAGTATTTTAGAGGCAGTATCCTTTTCTCCTGTTTTTACCTTCACAAAGCACTACAAACTGGATTCTTTTTTATGTTCCATTGCACACTTTGCTAGGACCAGTCTGCAGGGGCTCCTGGATCCTTATCTTTGTATCTCAGAGGTACAGTAAGCTTTGGGAATCTACACAAAATGTCACTGAGGCAGTGGGAATGATGAGCATAGTACACTTGTGTAAGTCATATTTCCTTGTTAACAGTAGATGTTTGAAATCCTCACTGCCTCTGTGGCAGCACCCACTCTCTGTACCTCATAACTGAGGTGGATTTTACCCTCTTTGATTCAGCTGCTAAGATTTGTTTTATATTTGTTGTGATTGGCTGTGAATTTAATCTTGCTAGATGAATCTGGCTTCAGATATTTTCTTCTTTGTTGAAGTGAAAAAGCCTGAACACACACTCCCTGTGACAACTCAAGGCTTTCCTCTCAGCTGTCATAGGAAGGGAGAGAGAGAGAGACGAGTGTGAGCTTTTGAAAGCTGGCCAGTGCTGGGTAACCTTGGCATATAACCCAAAGTGCCATTGAGGCAGTGAGGAATGCGAATATCTGTTGTTACAGGTAAGTAGGACTTGTATAACTGTACTTTTTCCACAAACACTCCGCAGTTTCCAATATTTAATATTTTTCCTTCTACTGCAATTTTATTAGGGTCAACTCTTTCTGTTGTTGTTTCCGTAGTTAGTAATTTCGATCTTGGCTGCTATCTCATGACCGACTTTGGAGTATTCATTTGGTATCTTTTCAGTTAACAAATCCTCCTGTTGGAACACCAGTCCAGCTGCTTATTTGTGTTTTCATAAAAGTCTATTAGTTCCATTTTCTCTGGTACAGCAGAAAATCTCAGGTTTTCTCTCTGTTCTCTGTCTTCTAACTCTACTATTGTTTGAAACAAATCTTGAGAAGCATTGTACTCTGTCAGCATTTTCTTCATTTCATCCTCTTATTTTTGCAGTTTTATCAGTTCATCTGAATAGCTAGTTAAAGCTTCTATTTTTCCAGTATTTCACTATTTTAATTGCTATATTCCTTCAGTGTTTCATTTATCTTAATCACCTCTATCTGACTAGATTTCATTTGTTTTACAGTACATTACTGGAAGCCATTCCTTGAACCAAAACTGAAGATTGACCTGCTCTTTGCTGTGGGATGCTTCCTAGCCAGTGTTTTCTCCAACTTTTCCAGTCGATTTTCTCTCAGGTTCTCCAGATTTCTTCTTTGCTGGCATTCAGGCAGTGTATTTTACTAGCCAGTAACTGAATTTTACCCAAACCTACAATTTCACAGGTTCTTTTTCCTCAGTTTCTATTTTCACACTGGGAGAGTTGAAAATTAAGTTGTTGATTAGTGTGCAGTCACCTTGGAAAGCTTTAAATATGGGTATTGTTAAACTAGTTCAGTTGCAGACACATTATTTACTGTTATAGCCTTTGTTTTACTTCTGTGTATTGTATTCCTTGAAAATACTTGGACCTGTCTTCAAATATTCCACATCACCCTAATGTCAGATTTAAGGTATACCAAGTACAAAACAATATCCTCCACAAGCAAAGCCACTTTTTGGGTTCCCATACCAGTTGTATACCTGAATTTTGAATCCATTATATTTTTAGCTAAAGGTTCCAAGTAAATAAATAAGAGAGGGGAAGGGGACATCCATGCTTGGTTCCTTTTTTCATACTGAAGTAATCAGGAAGGAACGTCTTGGTTTGTGTTTGGAAGGTTGATTGGTCTAACATCTAGCTTTAGTTAAAGTTATCCTAGGCAAAACAAGCTGGGTAACCAGACACAGGCTGGCCAGAAATTTATTGACCCAGGACTGCTGGGCTTTATGGCAGATAAACACTGGTTAGTAGGGCCACACATACCCTTCGCACTGTTAGCATGGGTCAAAGTTGGCCCGGTCCTCAACCCGCATATGATTATAAGATATCCTTGCCCATTTTTTGGCAACATTAAGCAATAAAGCTATATCATTTGTAGACAATTTACATCATCACATGGCTAGCTATAACAAAGCATGCAGTCTTTTCTCCTACTTGGAGAACATTATGCACCATAGTTGATACCCAAAGAGTTTGGTCTGTACATTTTTCCACCAATAGGCACCATTTAGAGTCTGTGTTGCTGCTTAACTACATTTTTTGGTAAGTTTGAGGTGAAAACACTAGGCATGTATTTGGAAGGTGAGAGTAACCCCACAGAGATGCATGGAGAACAAGCAGACTCTAAACAGGAATTGACTGGAGGTCAGGCTCTAATCTTGTACATGGGAGGCAAAGACCTTAACCTTTATAGCAGCTGTGCTCTTAAGATCTCCTACCTTTATTTTTACCTCTGATCTAACATGTATTCTCCTTACCACCTTTATTGTCTGATGTCTTTTTTGTCCATTCCTTAACTGATTGGGCTCGGATCCATCTTTGGCCACTTTTGAAGACTTGGCTTTATAGCTCAAGCTCCTCTCCTTACCCATAATCCTCATTTCTAGTCAGAATTACCCCAGATCTGGTTTGCCACTTCAGTGAATGGACATATTCTTTGTAGCTCAGGTGTTTAGAGTGAATTGGAGAAGTGATGTCATTTATTATAACTACTTTTTATTCTTGTTCTTCTTTCTCTTGTACTTCAATAAAGTGTGTGCATGTATGTATATATATATATGTGTGTGTGTGTGTGTGTGTGTGTGTGTGTGTATATATATGATTTAATTTTGTTTATACTACTCCTTTCATGTAAGCTCCATGTTTCCTTTGTATGCTACCTTTTATACGTACTTCTTTTAGTGCTACCTTTTATAGGTATTTCTTTTCTTACCATTGTTGGTAGTCATGCTTTTTATTACCATCGTTAACAGACTCTTTTTCCTTCTCTTTCCTTTTCCTCTTATCTAGAGTTTCTAAGTTGACTGGGTATATAAAATGCACCTCCTGCGGGGCACAAGATCTCTAACTCTGATGCCCATCAAGACTGTTTCTGTTTGGGCTCTGCCCTTTCAGACTTTGAGTCTGAAAACTCTGTGGGGTTCAACCACTGTGCCTTGGTTGAATGCCGCAACAAGTTAGTCCTCGAGGGTTTGTTACTGTCTTCTACTTAATCTTCTGCCAGAGCTCCCTGTCTTTCCAAAAAGCCTCCTGAGAAGGCTAAGGGGAATTCATCAACCAAGGGTAAAGAAGGTAGGAAACAATACCCTTGGGGTCAGCTGCACCCGAGAAGATTGCAAAATCATTGGGTCCGACAAGACTGACGTCTAAATCCCCAGCTCACCTCTCCCCCACCTTCACTTCAGATTTAATTCCATCTGAGCTCTATTCACATTTTCTACAGGAGACCCCCCCAAGAAAAACGTCTAGGCCACCCTCTGTCTCATCATCATCTCTCGGGTCATCTAGAAGCCTAACCAAAGCAGATGTGGATAGATGATGACATTTCTCTGGGCCCAGATTAGTTTGGCGTTATACCAGCTATGTCTCTTGTCGGATCTGTGAGCCTGCTATTGTCCCCAACCCAGTTGTTGACTTCTGCTCTGATCCAACCTTCAGTTTCAGCGTCATCTGACCTGTGAGTCCCGAGTCTGTCTGCATCAGATCTAAAGGCTTGGCATTCTTTGACTCCATCAGTTGTCTCTGATTCATTCGGCTCCAACTAGCCAGAGGGATCTCAAAGCCAAAGAATCAGTGCTGGATCCGGAGGTTGGGATCAACTCCAGTGCCCATAGACTTGTCCCTGCCTCTCCAGACCCTCAGCACTGGACAACGTTCTCAGACTTCTGTTTCAAGGCAGAATCAGGTTGATGGTTTCAGCTGTTCTGGGCAGTTGTATTCTACTCCTGTCAGGGTGGCCCTTGCTTCTCCTATGTCTGTAGAGAGGACCTTCTCTGCCACTGTGGATAAAACATATTTGCCCCCCCCCCCCCCAGTCCACCCCTTCCACAGTTGTCTGTCTTGGACTTGGAGCCTCTACATCCTTTCACATTGGAGCAGCTGGTCTGCACAGGCCTTGAGACAGTTTTATTCAGGACTCCACTAACATTTCTGAGTACTCTCCAGAGCATCCCACTGGGGAGCCTCCTTGGAAGCATATATGCAAGCGGGGAGGCACTTTGATTCCCTACAGGAATCACAGACAGAACACACAAATTTCTAGGAAAGGAAGGGTCCCGAGATAATCCCATGTGGATGTCTCCTTCAGTGAAATACTGTACCTTTTGAGACAGGAAGCTGGTGGGTCTCTTAACCCCCCCCCCTTCCCAAGAGGAGTCTTTGTTTCTTGAGGCTTCCTGAGCTGATTCAGCTGTGTCCTGGGTAGTCCTTCCAGCAGATGAGATGGTAGACCTAATCTCCTGCCGGGCATGGAAAGATCTGGATGTCATTGAGCCAGTTCTTGAAGACCTAACAACTACATGGTTGCTCTTAAGGATTGGCCCACTGGAGCAAGGGTTGCCCATTAGATGCTATGGTGGTAGCAGCAGCCACCAAAAAAGAACTTGCTGAACACATTTAGTCTGTCCATCCCCAATAGAATCCAGGGCATTGGACAGGCATGGAGGTAGCACATGTATGCATCAGCGACTGTCATTCTTAGGTTACTGAACTGTTTGGCACATGCCAGAAGATTTCAGAGGGACTGAATCAAAAAGTTTTCTAATGCCTTCTCTGGGTCTGTGTCTGCGGAGGACAAGAAGACCATTTCTAAGCAACTGCCCCCTACAGTCCCTATCGAACACTTCTGTGAGACTCATTTCCCATGCCTCAGAAGTTGCCTGTAGAGCTCTGGGTTCAGCAGTTGCTGTGAGACGGAATACCTGGATGTGCCTCTCCTTTCAAGTCCTCGTTCTTCAATGCTACGTTTGATAGATCTACTTATTTGGCCCCAAGGTTAAAGAATCCTTATTCAGGAGTGAACAAGATGGGAAGACCTTATCTGCTGTAGGGATACATTTTTCTACACCTCAAATGACCTTTTCCCAGAATCAGAGAGGTGTAGGAAAATATGGCTCTGGAATTTGCAAGGCTCTTCCCAGGACTCCTTTGGGGACAAGGCCCACCCATGGTAGAGATGTGAACTCCAGTAATAGATGACATACTCGAGGCAGAGGAGCCTGCAGAATCAGGGTTTTAGAGGTGAATTCCCTGAGAAACCCTATCAGCGCACTTGAAGGGTTGCCCGACTGCTGCACTCTGGTGGATGTTGGGGGCACTTATCCCTACATCCACAAACCTATTACCAAAGACAGGTGCAGAGGATTATTTCCAGAGCTTATTGTATACCTTTTTCCGTGCAGCCTCCCCCCCCCCCCCAAACTGATTTACAAAACTTTCCGACTTTACACCCAGTGATAGAAAAGCAGCAGACATAGAAATACAAAACCTGTTGGCCTAAAGAGTCATCCAGATGGCCCCTCTAGATCAACAAGGATTCGGAACTTACTCAAGAGTCTTTTTGGTGCCAAAGAAAATGGGGGATCTGAGACCTATCTTGAATGTTAGCAACTTGAACAGTATGTCAGATGCTCTATGTTGCAAATCATTGTGGTTCAGTCCTTTCTGCAACTTTCGTGCAAGAACGATTGGATGTGCTGTATAGGTCTCCAGGATGCATGTTATCACATCAGAATAGACAAGTGATTCAGGAGTTTACTTCACTGCCAGTCATTACCAATTCAAAGTTCTGCCCTTTGGTCTCACCACAGCCTCCAAGGTGTTCACCAAATGCATGGCAGTGGTCACAGGTCACCTGAGACTGCTGACATTCTGGGTGTTTCCATACCGTGACATCTGTTCCAACAGGGACTACATGCTCTAGCTGTGTCTTTATCTGGGCATTACAGTGAACTACACCAAGTTTCTGCTCTCCCCTTCTCAAGTTCTGGAATTTTAGTGCTTACCTGAACATGGTGACCCAAATTGCAAATCTACCTCACTCAAGAATAGATACTTTATGCAGTCAAGCATCTCAGTCTTTCTTCCTTCCCCACCAACAAGATTAGTTTTACAACTGCTGGGATCTCTGGCAGCTGCCATAACTCCAATACCCTAGCAAGATATTACTTGAGGGTACTGCAATAGATTCTTGCAGTTCAGTGGTTTGTCGGATGGCACCCCCTTTCTGCTGCAGTATGAATTGCAAGAATTTGAAGAATTTTCAAAGAACGCATTACGTGGTGGATCACCACCAGGTAGAGTTTCTCAGGGGCCGCCCTTTTATCCTTTCACAACCCACAAGCACATTGACTGCAGATGCTTCCCAGCTTGGGGGGGGGGGCATTACTTGGGAAGGATGGTCCAAGTCAGTTGGCCCCATTCGGAGGCTAATCTTCACATCAGTGTCCTGGAAATGAGAGCAGTCCTATTAGTGTTGCAGGTGTTTCAAGATGGTATCCCCCCGGGAACGATTGCCATTCAGACCAACAATATGTTGGTTGTCTGGTACATCAACAAGCAGGGCTGAGCCAAGTCCTATTACATATATTGATAGGCAGTGAGAGTTTGGCAGTGGGTGATCTTTCAGCTGCTTTCCTTTGGCTACATATATCCTGGGGAAGTCCAATGTGCTGGCAGACAAATTGAGCAGGTCCGTATTACTCCCTCACTACTGGTCTCTCAACCCAGTGGTGGCAGAAATGCTTTTTTATCAATGGGGCAGCCATGTTGCAGTCTCTTTGCTTCCCCTCTGAACCCTAAGTGCAGCAGGTACTTCGCCCTAATATCTCTGGGGAGGGGTCACCAAGAGAGACTCTCTAGTCCACAATTGGCCCCCTGGGCTCTTGTATGTTTTACTTCCTACTCTTCAAATTCCTAAATGTCTACAGAAAGCATCTTAATGGAAGTGCAGAGTTATCCTCATTGCTCTGTTCTGGCCTCAACAAGTATGGTTCCTCTTTCTGTGGCCTCGTATGCTGCACCCACTTGGGTGTATTGGATCCAAACCAGAGCTTCCTCTCTCATCCATCAGAAATAACTCATCCAGACATTCAGATCTTCAAGCTGACTGCATGTTTTCTCTGCTTCCAGTGATAACTAGATAATTCAGGTTTTCAAAATACATCCTCGTATCCTTCCAGAAGGATTCTACTAGAAAGGTATAGAAGAGTAAATGGAAAAGATTCTCCTACTGGGCTGTTCAGAGATAACTAGACTCTTTTTCAGCACCCATTCCAGTTATTCTAGATTTTCTTGCTTCCATATTTAACAGTAGTCCTAGTTATTATACAGTAAAGATTCAAATTGCAGTTATCTCCAGTTTTCATGTAGGACATAACCAATCCTCTCTGGCCTCATCTCGATTATGTAAAGCTTGTCTTATGGTACCTTTTTACTCCAACCCCACATTAATGAAACTGCTCCACCCTGGGATTTAAATGCACTTCTTCAAGCCCTGACTTGACCCCTGTTTGAACCAGCTGCCAACATGAACTTGAAATTTTTGTCTTGGAAAAACTATTTTTCTAGTCATGAACATATCACCCTATTGAGTATCTGAACTCCAGGCCTTCTCTTCTGAACCACCAAATCTGATTTTTCTAAGGACAGGGTGACTGTCCACACTAATCATTCCTTTATACCTAAAGTGGCCTCAGAAACGGCTGTTGGTCAAACTATCAACCAGGGATCTCTGTTTTCTTTCCTAAGTTTTGCAGTAAAGGTGAGTACATGCTGCATCTTTTAGATGTGCATAGGCAATTTTGATTCTGTATCGACAGAATGAAAGATTTCAGAAAATCAGATCAGCTGTTTATTTCCTTTTACAAAGCAAAACTGGGTAAATCTGTCTCATAGGTGATATTATCCAAGTGGCTCGCTGGTTGCATTTCATCTGTCTCATTTGCTACATAAGCACCGCTTTTGTGCCGGTTGCATGTTTGTGCATTGTGCACTGCCAAGCAGCGGTGAGCATAGTTTGTTATAGACACACAACTTTTGCCTGCAAATTTTCCCTTGGTACTCTGCTGTTGCTCTGTCGGTGAGTTCTCGTGATTGTCCCTCACTGACAGGTGATACATTCAGCGAAGCCTTTTTTATTTTTTGTCCACTTCTCATGTCCTCTACTTTACCTGGTCCTTCCTGTCCTCTCCATGTTTTCTGGCCACATCAACTTATCTAGCATTATGGACAGACAATTTCCCACAGTTTCTTCAGCCAGCCTGCTCGACATGGGCATTCTGAGGCAGTGTAGCAATTGCCTCATGTACACTGACAACCCACTTCTAGTCCACACATTCATTATGTGAGAGATGCATCTATATCAAGAACCTAGAATCCAGGCTCTCTTGCTCACCAGTCAATTCATCTGATGCTAAGCAGGTTGTCAACTTGCACACCTCACCTCCTGCACCTACCAAACCAACAACACATAAACCTACATATGCAAAGGGCCTTACCAGAAGCTTACTTAAAAATCAGAGACCTCCCAAACACAAGCAAAATTCACATAATACATTCTCTGCGGAACATAGTGCACATAGTATGTCACACACCAGTGTCTCACCAGTCAAGCCCCTGAGGCAAAAACAAACATCTTAGTCATAGATAACTCAATTGTGGGACACACACATGTCCCTGTCTCCAGGTTGGATAAGGAAAAAGTCAGGGTCAGCTGTCTGTCCGGTACCAGGATCCGAAACATCACACATGCACTCAGGTCACTCAACAGGCACTGTTATGACTCTGTCATTAGTCCATGTTGGTGTGAATGACTTGAGTCGTACCTCCCTGGATTATATGAAAAGAGACATGACTGAGCTCTCTTATGTGTCCCAGGCAGGTATGTCCCTAGCCTTAAGCAGCATTTTACCTTTGCCTAGGATGATACCTCAATACAAGCAAAAAATGATTGACTTCAACAATTGGCTTAGTTTCTGGTGTCATTCAAAGGGGATCCAGCGTCTGTCAGCCTGGGATGACATGGTCGACAGACCTCAATGCTTGCTAGAGATGGTCTTCATCTGTCACCCCTGGATTTCGGTTACTGGCTAAGGCTTTTGCACCCCCAATAGTGCCTGCCTTAGGCAGTATCACAAGAACAAAATTCCTGATGTAAAAATACCCTCTAAAAACCACCACAAAGTTATGCTGCTAAGTGCTAGGAGTCTAAACCAGAAACTACACTCACTGGAAACAGTCCTCAGTTTGGATGATGCTGACAAGGCTGCGGAGAGCTCCCCATCTATACCAGATTACATTTTCTTCCACACGTTCAGACCCCAAACTGAAGGTGTGAGAAATAAGGGGGGGTGTATCAATATTCATTAAAGATAAATACACCTCTAGATTGGCTAAACAGCACAATTCCCTTGAATTACTTCAGGTGCAATTGACTGTAGGTAGGCCCCTCTTCATGTCATTGCCAGTAATAGGTCCCCCTCCATGAATCAGGACATCCATTCAGCCTACTTGGATCTACTTGAGTCAGTCAAGATACAGCCAAACACCCTGGTTTTGGGTGACTTTAATTACCTGTCCATTGACTTGGTAAATTATACATGTTCTAACTCACTTGCCTAAAGGTTCCTGAACTTCGTTAATTTCAGTGCCCTTGACTAGCTGGTTGATACACCCACAAGGGGCTTAAACATTCTGGACCTGGTGCTCAGCAACATGGGGGACCACTGCACCACCCCCAGTGTGTGGCCATCCCTGGTGAGATCTGACCACAAATCAGTCTTGCTAGAAGTAACTGTAACACGGCCCTCCCCCCAGCAACATGTAGACTGAAAAACTTCTCCAAGGCCAATTACAGCCTCATATGTCGCAGCATAAATAGCTTCATAGCCTCTGCCCCCACTGATGGAACAGACACCTGTGCTGAGTTATATACCAATGCTTTATACGAACACCTGTCCATTTGTATTGACTCTACTGTACCTGATGGAACCAAAACAAGATCTTCAAGGAAAAACAAGCCTGCCTAGTGGATAGCTGCCATTAATAGGCTATACAATAGGAGAAAGAAGTTGCTGTCTTAGAGTAGGAAGGAACAGTCTAAAAACTGGAAACACTCCCTCCTCAACTTAAACAAGTAAATAAGACTCCTAGTGAAGTCCTCCAAAGCTAACTATGGTTACAAATTGGCTTCTATAACTAAGTATAACCACAAAGGCGTTCTTTAGTTGCATCCTTGACCTCAAAGGTAAGGCCCAGATTTGAGCTGAACTCATAGTTAATGGTATTAAATATACTGAACCAGTGGATATTGCAAACCTTCTGGCTGACAGGTTCAGTGAAAACTTCACTCCCCTGTCCCTACCACATACACCCCAAAGGATCCCAAACACCTGTCCCCCACCCTTAGTATCTCCAAGTAGCAGGTCTTAAACACCCTCTTCAAGGCCAAAAACACAGCCTCTATTGGACCAGATAACATCTTGGGCCATGTTCTACATATGTTAAAACAGGAATTGGCATCACCATTGGGCACACTTTTTAATCACAGCCTAAGTACTGGCTTTGTCCCAGAGGAATGGAAAACAGCTACCGTCATCCCTTTGCACAAAGGGGGGTGCATCCACGACCCTGGGAACTATAGACCCATTAGCCTGACCAGCCTTATCTGCAAGGTCATGGAAAAATCATCATGGACTTTATTAACAAAGATATAGGAAATCTTCAAACACTCGAACCCACCCGGTGTGGCTTTGTCAAGGGGCCATCATGCCTGTTAAACTTAGTGGACTTCTTTGAGATGGTCACCAAAGCCCTAGACGAGGGCAAATCGGTGCATGCGGCCTACCTAGACTTAGCTAAGGCCTTTGATACAGTCCCCCACTCGGGCATAATTGATAGTCACCCAAGTGGGTATCAGCCCATATATTGTCAGGTGGGTTGCAAACTGGCTCACTGATGGACCTCATACGTTCAAAATAGGGGACTCCATCTCCTCCAGCAGACCCATAACTAGTGGTGTTCCACAGGGATCGGTTCTGGGACCCTACTGTTTGGAATCTACTTCAATGAAGTACAGGCTAAAACTGAAGGACCGTGGCTGACAGTTTGCTGATGACCGCAAACTGGGAGTGAGCATTGAAACCCCTAGAGATGTTAACATCCTGCAAGAAGGTCTTAACGCAGACTAATGACTGATAAAAGTCAAGGTCTTAAACTTAATGCAAAAAAATGCATTATCATCTCCTTTGGCAAGGGTGATGATCCTGCAAAATGCCACATCAGCAGCAATACCCTAAGCACACAATGGTGAGAGATCTGGACACATAGGTTGACCTCAACCGTAACTTCGATCACTATGTCTCCACAGTGGTAAGAAGGGCATTTTATACTGCTCGTCTCATAAGTAATGGCATTGCCTCCAGAAAAAAAGAGGTTATAGCCCCCCCCCCCATCAGGCCATTTATAGAGTACAACGCTCCCTTTGGTATGTTCCTTTCAAAATACCTGCAGCAATTGGAGAGACCACAAAGGTTCCTTACAAAGAAAATTCAGGGTCTTCAAGATCTGTCTTATGCAGACAGACTGAAATCATTATCGCTTTACTCTGCATCATACAGATTGCTCAGAGGTGACCTGTGCCTTGCATATAGAGCAGTGTCTGACCCAGCTTTAATGTAAATGCTGCACATTCGCAAGTCTAATGTCACACGGGGTCACTCGCTCAAAGGACCTTAACCTGGTATGTGACATCAACAGAACTTACTGGAGAGACAGATTTGTCGTACAGAGGTTGCCCCACCTTTGGAATAAGCTTCCTTTTCATGTTAAACAAAGCCCCTCATTGGCCGTGTTTAAGTGTAATTTAGACAATTGGATGAGTAACTGGAAATTCTCCCGGGGGGGGGGGGTCCACCTGTGCCCCTCCTGGACAGGAGTAGTAGGTGCTGATTTTTGTGTACACTTGAACCAGACACCCTTGGGAACACTGGTTGAACTTGGCTAGGCTTGTAAAGGCCCTGAGGCCATTAGCCTAGTAACCTCCTATTATCCTAAGGAAAACAGATTGATTTTTACTAAACCTCCTAAGCCTCTTACACTAGATATTTGTCCACATCCTTTTCAGTATAGAGATTCTATAGGTAACATTTGCAGAGTTCCCACTTGGTCAAACTCATAAACCTTCATTGCTTAGTTTAAATTGGGCATCTTTTCTAGGAATAGGGCAGTGTTTGGCTCCACTGTATTCAAGAATATCCTTCCTTGAAGACCACCTTGGAGTTTCTCTTGCTGCAGTTCTGTGCCATTATATGAGAAAGGATGAAAAAGACAACGTCGGATATAAAAGTTATGTACTCACCATAATTATGCATCTGTGTTGTCTGTTTTTGTCTTTCCTCAACCTCCCACCCTCCATCCCTCTTACTACTAAAAAAATCTATTTCATAGTCTCCTAGTTTGACCTGCGGAGTGTTTTATTGCCTGACTGTTGATGAGCTCCTCCTCTGTCTCCTCTTTTATGTAGTTTTTCACTGGGATGTTTGTTTTCACTGTATTGCTTACACCTGTTAGCTGTTTTAGACACAGTGTAAGCTGAGGGGAAAGCAAATTCTAGCTGAAGTAATTTTGACTTGAAAGGAGGATTATGGATAAGGGGAGGATGCTCAAGTTATGGTGCTAAGTCTTTAGAAGTTCCTGAGATCATATCCGAGGTCGGATTAGAGACGCATCAGTTAAGGAAGGACAAAAACGGACAACCCAGATGCATACTTATAGTGAGTACATAATTTTCATATACTATTTGGAAATGCAATTGCTAACTTTGTCCTAATGATGAATTTCCAGCAAACTCTTTCAAAAGCTTTCTTTGCACCAAAACTAACCAAGGATGATAAAGTTTGCTTTTATATTCTGTTCACCTCTAAATCATGGTTTTATTGATATTATGAAATGTTGTTACCCCTTACACACAATCAGTGATCTATATCTTACAGCATTAGTAGCATTTTTTCCATTCTCATAGCTAATATAAATATAAACCCTGTAATCATGTTTTAGAATTGAAATTGGTCTGTACAAGGCAGGGTCTGCAGGATCATTTACCTCCTTTGGTAATGTCATCACTACCTTCTTCCACAATGTAGGTGCCTCCAACGCATTAAACAATCCCTTCTAAGTCAAAAAAAGCTTCCGTTCTCCCCTGTTGTGTTTATCAACTTAGTTTAATTTTTACCCTTCTAATTCTAAGTTTTCTGTGTCACTTTATGATGTAAATAATGAGCTGTTTTGTTTTTCCATTTACAGTAAGCCATTTAATGAATCGGTTGCCACCCAAGAATACAAAGAAAACAGACATGTCTCCAGACATCAGTGTACTCTGTCACTCCTCCATTTTTAGAAATGTACTATCTGGTACTGTACTGCAATGTTGGAACATTCAGCACAAAGTACATAAATGGAAATCTGTTTTACTTACTTATTTTTCCTCTCCACATTTTAAAATAAATGTCATATAGCGAAGCTGATACTTAAAGTGCCTTCATTGTTTACACACACTACTTGATTAGTCTTTTTCACAGTCATTCCCTCTCATCATATGAGCTTCTGGTTCAAATTCTAGCTTATTCTGACTTCACAAACAAAACTCTTGTTCTTCAGCTTTCTCCCTCGTTCAAGCAACTCACAGTGGGGCTAATATTTTCCATTTCTATCTCCTGTTAATTTTGAGTTCAGTTAACTGTTCATCTTCCTATTCCTCACCTTCTTGCAGTACCAGCATCTGATTCAAATGTAGGCTTCTCCTAAATCTTCTGGTCCACTCCTGAGCTTTTCTATATTACTCGAACGTTCTTTTTTTTATTTTTCAAATACATTTGAATGAATTCCATAGTATTTATACATAACATCTTAAATAACTATGTACAATATTTACATTAGCCTGACACTGTAGCAGATCTTAATGTATATAGTTAGTTTATAAGTATGTCCAATCCATTATCAGAGTGTCTGATCAATTATTGTATAGTGTCAATCAACGATAAGACTTTTCCCAAAGGGTTGTTGATAAATAAATGGCTTTGGATAAATTCTTAGTTCTTTAATTTTAATTTCCAATAATGCTGTGGTCTTCAGTAGGCCGTAGAAGTCTTCCAAAGTTGGTGTTGTGTTTGTATTCCATCTTTTTGTTATACACTTCCTTGAAATTGCAAGTATAGTCCATACTAGATACATGTTTGACCTATTCAAATGAGGACCTTCGTTCACATTTAATAATACAAGAGCTTTAGTTAAATAAAATGATTCATTAAATAAAGCATGTTCTTCATCTCACATTGCTGCAGTCCTTACACTTGGGTAGTCCGCTGTCCTCGGTCGGCCCGAATATCAAAGCATAAGGCTGATGTCGGTCAAGGCGCATTAGACTGACATCAGGACGTCAGGGTACAAATGCGCATGACCGACGTCATATCCACAGTCTTTTTTGCCGCATGGTCCGATGCAGAAGCAGCGTTGCAAGTGCCGTTCGGCGTTCTGAAATTTTTCGAATTCGGAGTTTCAGACCGAGTCAAAGTTGGCTAAGTACCCCGTTGGGGAATATTTTAGTTTTTTCTTGCCTCAGTGGTTTACCGGATGTCAGTAAAAGTGAATAACTGTATTTCTTGTGGGAAACAGATACCGCATAGGGATTATCATACTTTGTGTATTCCTTGTTTGGGGCCTGAGCACGACGTTGTTGGGTGTCGCTTTTGTGCTAGGTTCAATAAGCGCACTATTAAGCGGAGGTTAGATTGTGCCAGGTTAGTCTTCGGGAAGCAGTGCAATTATAATATGCCGTCGGATGCTCCGGCGTCCGCTTCTTCGAAGAAGCGCAAAGACAAAGCAGCTAAGCCCAGACAGGAAGAGTCGCCCGCATCGGACGCCGGTTCTTTAGAGGTGTCGGTGGAACCGTGGTTCCGCCGGAGGTTTCTCTGGAGTCCCAAGGGGAGACTTTGTTTTTGCAGGATGTGGCCTCTCAGGAGGCAGGTCAGGCTGAAGGGGCTTCTCAGGTTACTGTACTCCCTCCCTTCCTAGGGTGGTTAGGCCCTCTCCTTCTGTTTCCAAGGCTTCTCCCAGAGGCAGGCCAGGTTTAGCTTCTGTTGGTGTCACTCCTAGTTCATCAGGATCTGTGCCCAAGAAGCACATGCTCAAAATGGCAGAAGATTTAATTACTTTAATTAGAGGTTCTTTGCCCCCTCCTGATAAGAGGCCTAGGGTGGAACCAGAGTTGGGAAATTTTGAGCAGGCTTCGATGTTTCAGAGTCTTCGGCTGAAGACTTGCAGGAGTATTCTCCTTATTCTGATTCTGATGTGGATGATTCTACTCCTTCTGCTTCTCCTCCAGAGGATTTTTCTTTTTCAGAGACTCTTCATTCCATGAGGGAGCATTTTAAGTGGGAAGGTCAGGACTTCTCTGATTCCAGGAAAAGGCTTAGGGAATTTTTGTTCTTACCCCAGCATAGGCCTTTGGCTATACCTCCTGTTCTGGATGTTGTGGAAGATGTGTTTGCAGAGGCTTCTCTTAATCCTGATTCTGTGCCTCCTGCTCCTGTTAAACCGGATAGGTATTACAGGGTGCCTGAAGCTCATAAATATCTTTTTAAGAGTCCTAGGGCGACCCAGAAACTGTTAGTCAAGGGCCTAAGGGTGTCAAGGCTTCTGTTGTGAAAATCCGGTACCTCCAGATAAAGAGGCCAGGGCTTTGGATAGATGGGGAAAGAAAGTCTATACTTCTTCCACCTTAGCTATGAGGGCTTTGAATTGCCAGTTTCACATGTTGAAATACCAAAACTATCTACTTTCTCAATTGAAGTCTAAGGTAGATGCTCTGAGGAAGGTATTGAGTGTAAGGAATTACAGGATTTGGTGCATGTTTCTGAACAGGTGGGTAAGCATTCTTTACAATGTGGTTTTGATGCTGTTCAGGCCTCATCTAGGTGGCTGCCACTGGGTCAGTTCTCCGCAGGCACGCCTGGCTGAGGGATCAGAATTTATCTGACCATGTTAAGACAAGGATTTTAGATGCTCCTTTACAGTCTGATGTGTTGTTTGGGTCACCTGTGGAGGCAGTCTTAAAGAAAATGGAAGACAAGGCTAAGTCTATGCAGACTGTTAAAGATTTTTGCAGGTTCAGCCTCCGAGTTTAGTAGGAATTGGCCTACCAAGGGGTGGACGATTCTTCTTATGATTCCCAGTCTAGGGGTAGATCTAGACGTGGTAGGGGCAGAGCTCAGGGCTTTCAGGCCTAGAACAGGGAGTTCACCTGCACAGTCTTCGGTGAGGGCAGGGGTCAGTCCTTTCAAACAGACCCAATGACCTACCTTTTCAGCTGCCAGAGCCTTCTCGTCTGGCAGCACCTTTGGGAGGAAGGTTGGCGCTTTTCAAGGAAAATTGGAGTTTAATTACCCAAGACAGATGGGTGTTGGATATCATACACAAAGGTTACAGGTTTTATTTCCATACCTTGCCTCCTTTCAAAGGCATGCCAGACGTTCCTCCTCCACAAAGAATAGAGGCTCACATACAAATTTCTCTGCTACTTCAAATAGGGGCCATACAGCCGGTCCCTCTGCCAGAAGTGGGCCTAGGATTTTATTCTCGCCTGTTCCTAGTACCAAAGAAGGGGAACACGTGGAGACCAATTTTGGATTTATCTATCCTCAACACTTATCTGGACATTCCCAAGTTCAAAATGTTGACGTTACAACAGCTTTTACCGCTGCTGGGCAAGGATCACTGGATGGTAACTCTGGATCTCAAGGAGGCTTACCTTCATGTTCCTATCAGACTAAGTTGCAGGAAGTATCTGCGTTTTCGGGCTGGAACTTCTCATTATCAGTTCTCTGCATTGCCCTTTGGCTTACCTACTGCACCCAGAGTGTTTACAAAAGTTCTGGCTCCAGTGATCGCTTTTTTCAGGCTAAAAGGAATACAGATTTATCCTTATTTGGACGATTGCCTGATTCTGGCTCAAGAAAGGGACGAACTTCTTCATCATCTGCAATATGTGATAGCAGTGCTAAGATGCCTGGGGTATTCTGTGAACGAAATAAAGTCCAGTCTAGTACCCTCTCAGGACATGTGCTTTCTGGGTGTAAGACTGAATACAGCATCCCAGATTGCCTTTTTGACCCCGGACAAACAAAAGAATCTTTCCCTTTACTTCCATCAACTATCTCATCAGTCCAGGCTGACTGCAAAGACAGTCCTTCAAGCCTTGGGGTTCATGGCATCTTGTATTCTGGTGCTTCCCAATGCCAAACTGCATATGAGGAAGCTACAATGGTATCTCAAACATGTATGGACACAGCACTGCCAGGATATGGACACTGTCATTCAAATAATACCTTGCATTCAAAAGGAATTTTTGTGGTGGGCTCAGGAATGTCACCTAAACAAGGGACTCTCTGTGACCCGGCCAGAGGCGAGTCAGATTCTAACGACAGATGCCTCAGACAAAGTTTGGGGAGCTCATCTAAATGGAAAGTGGATACAAGACACGTGGCCTGCCAGACTACAACATCTACATATCAACTTGAAGGAGATGTTGGCAGTCCAATTTGCATTAATAGCTTTCAAGGATTTACTTCTTCCAGGGCAGGTGTTGATTCTAACAGACAACACAACTGTCATGTGGTACATCAACAAGCAAGGGGGAACACATTCTTATCCTCTCTGCAGGCAAGCAATGATTTTGTGGGAGACTGCTCTCAGTTTACAGCTAAATCTTCAGGCAAGGTTTCTGCCGGGAGCACAGAACTCCTTAGCAGATGCGTTGAGCAGACGAGTTATGGATCCCCACGAGTGGAAATTGGATCCTCATGTAGTTCAGGAATTGACAGTGTCATGGGGAACTCCAGACGTAGATCTGTTCGCTTCTCCACTAAATTACCAGCTGCCAAAGTTTTGCACAAAAAGGTTTCATCCCACAGCCTGGAAAGTGGATGCTCTTTCTTTCAAGTGGAACAATCTTCATGTGTATGCCTTTCCACCTCTGCCTCTCCTCCCAAAGGTACTCCTGAAGGTCAGACAGGACAAGCCAAGGATGATCTTAATAGCTCCAGATTGGCCTCGACAGCACTGGTACCCATTACTGAGAAGTCTGGTACGAGAACCTCCATGGCCTTTGCCTTCGATTCCACACCTACTGTCTCAGGAGAACAGTCATTTACTCAATGTCAAACTTCACTCTGTCCACCTAACAGCCTGGCATATTCTGTTTTGAACTCTGGAGGATCTCAACTTCCACAGCAAGTTTTGAATGTTATTTTGGAAGCCAGAAGGCCTAGTACAAGGAAAGTGTACGCAGATAAATGGAAGAGATTTTTATTTTGGAGTGCAGCAAAGGAATTTGATGTTTCTGAGCCTAATTTAAGTGTGGCTCTTCAATATCTTACTGAGTTACTGGACAAAGGTTTGTCCTTCTCTTCTATTAAGGTTCATGCTGCAGCAATTTCTGCTCACTATGACTGTGACCCACCATTGTTTTCTCATCCTTTGTTCAAGCAATTTCTTAGAGGGGCAAAGAATATAAGACCCCCACGTAGAGCTCCTACTCCTGCTTGGGACCTCAATTTTGTGTTTGAGAAACTCACTCTACAACCTTTTGAGCCTGCAGCTACTGCTGAGTTGAAATATTTATCATGGAAGACTGCTTTTTTGTTGGCCATTACCTCTGCAAGAAGGGTTTCTGAATTACAGGCCCTTATGGCAGTTGAGCCTTTCTTAATTTTCCATAAGGATAGGGTATCTTTGCGTACTAATCCTTCCTTTATGCCTAAAGTGGTTTCTAGTGTGGCTTTAAACCAAACTATTCATTTGCTTACTTTTTATGCAAATCCCCAAAATAAAGGGGAAAAGATTTTGCACACTTTAGATGTACACAGGCAGTTGCGTTATTATTTGAGTAGGACTAAAGGGTTCAGGCAGTCTCAGCATTTATTTGATGTCCTTCATGGATGCATCTGCAGTCATAACAAGTGGGTTGTCCTGTCGTCAGGCAGCCCTGCAGTCGGCCGGATTCCAAAGTCCGGGTCCGGCTTCGGCTGATGTCGCACTCCACCCGACGTCATCTCTGTTGGTCTTCGGGTATAAAAGCATCAGCCGACGCCATTTTCCTCAGTCTTTCTTGCCGTGGCGCCAAGCAGAAGCTGTTCGCAAGTGCCGGTCGGTCGGATCCAGAGATTACTTCTACCGAATACTACTTGAAGACTTCTAAAGCTAAGTACCCGTTAGACTCTTTCTTGCCTCAGCCGATGTCAGAAAAAGTTAACAATTGTTTAACCTGTGGGAAACAAATACCTCATAAAGATTTCCACTCTTACTGTCTGCCTTGTTTAGGCCCAGCCCACGCGTAGCAGCCTGTTCGCCTGTGCCTCTTTCAACCGACGAACGCTTAGGCGCCGGTCGGAGTTTGCAGAACAGTTTTTCGGTTCTGATTTTGCGTACATTATGCCGCCGGATCCTCCGACTACCCCAAAAACGCAAAGATAAAGACCGACACTCGCGGTCCGCGGTTTCGGCGAAACCACGGTAAAGCAAACAGCGAGTGTCTCGGTTTCGGCGAAACCGAAAACTGCTCAAAGTACAGCTGAACCTATTCTTACAACTGAGGCCCCTGCTACAACTCTTGAATCGACCTCAGAAATTTTACCCACTACGGTGGTTGACTTATCAGACACCATCCCTTGGATGTCTCTACCCCAGCACGTGGTGCTGCTAGGCCTCCAGCTGCCATGTCCATTAAGGCCTTCGCCAGGGCTAAAGCAGCCAAGACTACTAAACCAGTGCCTGTTAAACCCCCCACATCCAGGCCCTCTTCTAGTTCTCAAATGCTTTCTTTGGCAGAAGATTTAATTTCTTTAATTAGAGGATCTCAATCTCACCCAGACAGGGCCTCTCAGCCCCCAGAGAAGAGACCTAGGGCAGAGCCCCCTGAGCCAGTGTCTTCTGATGATTCTGCTGATGAATCAGACATAACTGACCAGCCTGAGGCTCCCTTCTCCAATTTTGAAGATTCTGATGCTGAAGAATCCATTCCAGCTGCTTCCCACCAGAAGAATTCTCCTTTGGGGAAACCTTGCATGCCATGAGAACAGTTCCAATGGCAGCAACAGGATTTTTCAGACTCCAGAAAAAGACTTAGGACCTTTCTGCACCTCCCACAGCACAGGCCCTTAGCTATACCTCCTGTTCGGGCTGTGGTGGATGATGCTTTCAATGATGTTTGCTCCGCTCCAGATTCTTTACCCTCGGCCCCTGCCAAACCAGACAGATTTTACAGGGTGCCAGATACTCATCACCACCTTTACAAGGCCCCACTTGCAGACCCAGAAACTAAATCCCAGGGTCCCAAGGCAGTAGCTGCGACCACAGCTAAAACCCTATTCCTTCTGAAAGGGAAGCAAGGTCACTAGACAGATGGGGTAAAAGGTCTACACTTCAGCTACTCTCTCAGCTAGAGCTTTAAACTGTCAGTTTCACATGATACAATACCAAGAGTTTATGCTTGATCAGTTAACTAAAAAACTAACCACTGATGAATCTCTTGATAAGAAATATGTTTTAGAGATGGTAAATAACATACAACAGGTTAGCAACCATTCCTTAAAATGTGGCTATGATGCACTGGAGGCTTCATTTAGATCAGCCATGACAGGCACAGTGATAAGAAGGCATGCATGGCTAAAGGAACAAGCTTTACCGGATCATGTTAAAGCTAAGTTGCTAGATGCTCCTATGGACAAGACAAGTTTGTTTGGTACACCTGCCCAGCAGGTTATGAAGAAAATGGAAGAAAAGGCAAAATCTGTTCAAACTGTTAAAGATTTCTTGCAGGTTCAACCCCAAGGTTTAGCAGGAACTGGCCTGCCAAAATTGGTCCTTTCCTGACTCCACAAAATTTCAAAGGGGCAGGAATAGACGTTCCAGAGGCAGAAACCAATCCAGAGGAGGTGCCTACAGAGGACGACAGTGGCAAGGTAACAACAGAGGCACAGACACAGCCACTGCCACTACATCAGCACAACCACAGTGACTTAATCCTAAATCCGCCTACCAGGGAACAAATAGCAGCTCCTCTAGGCGGAAAGTTAACCTTATTTTCAAAGAACTGGCACTACATAACAAAAGACAAGTGGATTTTACAAACCATAGATCAAGGTTACCGGTTTCACTTCCACACTTTACCAGTCAAAAGAGGAATGCCAAATCTACCTCCAAATCAAAAACAGAGGCTCTACGCCAGATAATGGAGTTAGCAAACATGAGAGCTGTGGAAAGAGTGCCAACAGCAGAACAAGGAAAGGGGTTCTACTCCAGACTATTCCTAGTTCCAAGAAAGGAAACAAGTTGGAGACCAATTCTCGACCTGTCCACCTTAAATACATACATCATTGTCCCAAAATTCAAAATGCTGACCCTACAGCAACTTCTTCCCATGCTGGGCAAGGAGTCTTGGCTGGTAACTCTAGATCTCAAGGAGGCATACCTGCACGTCCCCATTCGACCAATCTGCAGAAGATACCTCAGATTTCTTGCAGGATCAGAGCACTATCTATTCTCAGCATTGCCCTTTGGCTTATCTACTGCGCCCAGAGTATTCACAAAATGCCTGGCATCAGTAATCGCCCATTGCAGACTACAGGGAATTCAAATTTACCCATACCTGGACGACTGCCTGCTACAAGGGGACAACAAAAGCAAGCTGACAACAGATTTACAAAGGGTCATTTACTTGCTACAAGGACTGGGATACACAGTCAATTTACAAAAGTCAAGGCTGATACCATCCCAAACAAGGACATTCTTGGGCGGAATTGGACACAGTACAACAAATGGCATTCCTGACTACAGAAAAACAAAAAGAACTTCCTCTTTACTTCTTGGCACTAACAAAACTGAAAAGTTAACAGCAAGAAAAGTTCTGCAGGCCTTGGGCTTCATGGCATCATGCATAATCTTGGTCCCATTTGCCAGACTACATATGAGGAAACTACAGTGGTACCTAAAGAATTTATGGTCCCAACACAGACACAGTCTAGAAACAGAAATCCCACTAATTCCATGCTTAAAACAGGAGTTCCTATGGTGGGCTCAGGCATGCCAGTCAAACCCAGGCCTACCCTTTCGCAGATGTCAACCAAGCCAGACCATCACAACAGACGCTTCAGACCTAGGATGGGGGGCCCACATGCTGGACAAATGCTTGCAAGGATTGTGGACACAGGATCAACTTCACCTGCACATCAATCTAAAAGAAATGCTGGCAGTAAAACTGGCAATCCAAAAGTTCAAACCATTTCTCAAAGAGGGCCAGTTGATGATAAGGACAGACAACACCACAGTCATGTGGTACATCAACAAACAGGGAGGCACTCATTCATACCCCCTATGCAGAATGACCTTGGAGCTGTGGACCCTGGCACTCAGCTACAACATTCAGTTACAGGCAATATTTGTACCGGGAAAGACAATACTCTAGCAGACATATTAAGCAGAACCACTTCGGATGCCCACGAATGGAAGCTGCACCCGGACATCTTCAAGACCATCTCAAGAAATGGGGAATGCCACAGATAGACCTATTCGCATCACCTCTCAATCACCAGCTCAAAAAATTCTGCACAAGGACATTCCACCCACTAGCATGGAAAGTGGACTCACTCTCCTTCAACTGGAAAGGCCTAACAGCATATGCATTCCCACCTCTTCCTTTGATACACAAGGTACTACTAAAAATCAAGGAAGAACGTCCAAGGATAATCCTGATAGCTCCAAACTGGCCAAGACAACACTGGTACCCACTACTGAAGAGCATGTCTCGGAACAATATGTGGCCAATACCCCTGATGCCTTTGATGTTAACTCAGAACAACTACAGCATCATACATCCAAACCTAAAAACGCTGCAACTGACTGCATGGAACATCACATAGCAGCAGCTAATCCAGAACTTTCCCAAAGAGTTAAAGACATTATTATTGAAGCACGCAGACCTTCAACAAGAAGGAACTATGCTGGAAAATGGAAAAGGTTTGTCATTTGGAGTACGGAAAGAGGAAAAGTTGTGTCAAACATAGATATGCCTAACATTCTGGAGTATCTGGCCGAACTTCTTCATTCAGGCCTGTCCTACTCCTCCATCAAGATACATGCATCAGCTATTTCAGCAGAATACAGCTTTGATCCACCTGTTTTTTCGCACCCTTTGCTCAGGCAGTTCCTCAGAGGAATCAAGAATGTAAAACCTCCAAGGAAACCACCATTACCAGCTTGGGATTTAAACTTTGTGCTAGAAAAGTTGACACTATCACCCTTTGAACCAGCAGCAACAGCAGACCTACAACACCTGTCATGGAAAACTGCTTTCCTACTGGCAATTACTTCAGCAAGGAGGGTTTCAGAACTACAGGCCTTAATGGCAGTGCAACCCTTCCTAATCTTCCACCAAGATAGAGTGTCCATGAGGACTAATCCTACATTTATGCCCAAGGTGGTATCCAGAGTGTCTTTAAACCAGGCAATCCACCTACCTACCTTCTTTCCCAACCCACAAAACAGAGGGGAAAGAATACTGCATACCTTGGATGTACATAGACAGCTACGCTACTACTTGGACAGAACAAAGAATAGCAGAAAGACTGACCAACTTTTTGTAGCCTATGCAACAGGAAGGGAAGGAAAAGCTATTTCCAAACAGACAATCTCCAAATGGATAGGAAATTGCATACGATACTGTTACTCCTTCCATGGAAAACCAATTCCACAGAACATAAGACCTCATTCTACAAGGGCAACAGCCACTACCACAGCCTTCTTACGAGGAGTGGCAACCAAAGACATTATTGAGGCGGCTACTTGGACCTCCGTGCATACATTTGCCAAGCATTATAATTTGCCTCTATATTCCAGATCCCGAGCAGGGTTTGCCACTGCTGTACTGCAAGGGATCCTAAACACACCATAATCTACTTTTATCCTCCTCCCATAGTTGGCTATGGTATTCTACCCACTTGTTATGACTGCAGATGCATCCATGAAGGACATAGTACAGTTTTGTACCTACCATAAATGTAGATGTCCGAACTGGATAGCATCTGCAGTCAGGATTACCCTCCCTCCTTCCCTCTGTGGTACTCCTAGGGTGTTTACCCTCCTAATAGCTAGCTGTTGGGGAGTCTTTATGGTGTATTTGTTTGTATATATGTACATATATGCTTATTGCTGTGTTTACCTCTATCTATTTGGAAACATTGGCATCTATCCAAATTTTTAGCCTGCAAGAGGGCTACTGGCATCTGGGGCAAGAAACACTGAGGAAAATGGCGTCGGCTGATGCTTTTATACCCGAAGACCAACAGAGATGACGTCGGGTGGAGTGCGACATCAGCCGAAGCCGGACCCGGACTTTGGAATCCGGCCGACTGCAGGGCTGCCTGACGACAGGACAACCCACTTGTTATGACTGCAGATGCTATCCAGTTCGGACATCTACATTTATGGTAGGTACAAAACTGTACTTTTCTTTTGCTTTGAGTTCTCAGGGCAAGCCTGTGTCAAAACAAACTATTTCTAAGTGGATTGGGTTTTGCATTGCTTTCTGTTATTCCCATCATGGTAAGGAGATTCCAGCTGGGATTAGGCCTCATTCCACTAGGGCTACTGCCACTTCGACAGCTTTTTTAAGGGGGGTGGCAACTAAGGATATTTTGGAGGCAGCTACTTGGAGTTCAGTGCATACTTTCTCTAAGCATTATCACCTTCCACTTTACTCTAAATCTAGGGCTGGTTTTGCCACTGCTATTTTACAGGGCATTTTGGCAGCTCCTGCTGCTTTGTAGTTTTGCCATCCTCCCTTACCTCTGCTTTGGGATTCTACCCAAGTGTAAGGACTGCAGCAATGTGAGATGAAGAACATAGTACAGTTTTGTACCTACCATAAATGTAGATGTTCGAAGATCCACATTGCTGCAGTCCAATTTACCCCCCCTCCTTCCCCTCTGTTTTAGAGGCGGTTGTGTGGTGTAGGTTGTAAATATTGTATTTATTGTATATATTGTACATATTGTTAGTGCAGGGTGGTTGCTTGGTGGTTTGCTGTTTTTTGGTTTTGACCTTTCTTTTAGGGTCTTCTGACATCTGGGGCAAGAAAAGACTGTGGATATGACGTCAGTCATGCGCATTTGTACCCTGACGTCCTGATGTCAGTCTAATGCGCCTTGACCGACGTCAGCCTTATGCTTTGATATTCAGGCCGACCGAGGACAGCGGACTACCCAAGTGTAAGGACTGCAGCAATGTGGATCTTCGAACATCTACATTTATGGTAGGTACAAAACTGTACTTTGTAGAAAGTTAATACCATTTCAAAATGGCGTAATTTTAACAGAATGAAAGGAAATGTGGTTTCAAACATGTTCTTTTGAAAGAAGGGAAACGTTTGCTGGCAGTCTCTCTTGGAGCTTTCTTACCTGTGTAGGATCTGGAAACTGAATCTTCTTTCCCTTGCTGACTGGAATTCTTTGAACATGATCTCCTCCAAAGCCAAGTGTGCCTCCATAAAAGTTTTTGACTCACTTAGAAAAATATTCTAAAGACCACTTGATATAGCAGTTTCAATCACAACTCTAAATGACTGAAGTAAACTTACTGCTCTTTTATATAGTATAAAGTGAGTAGCTATTTTACGCAAATACCCTCACCAGTACTCAACACCTTTTCCCTTTTGCCGTAGTTTTATCAGAAGCATCTTCTGATGACTACATTTTAACCAGTATGGGTAATGTCCTCTTTTTAGAAATTAAATTAAGAAGCTTATATGAGATGAATCCTCTTGATTAAACAAATCTTCCTGTGGATCACCAGTCTTAATTGCATATTTGTGCTTTCAGAATTTTAATAGAATACTCCCTGCAACTTCTCTGCTACTGAAGAAAACTGCAGGTTTTCTCTTCATGTTGTATTTTTGGATCTACCATTTTCTGTTTCTAACTTCTTCAGACTTAGCTGTTCAGATTGATTTATTGTATTATATCTCAAATGTCCTACTTATTTTAAATATTTCTGAGTGCATATGCTCTATTGTGTCTCCTGCTCAACACAAAGGCCAGTTTTCATAATTGCTTGGGCAAATGCGATAGGGGTATCCCCTGACGCTTATGAATGAGCGTAGCAAAGGAGTGATTCATAGAGCCATTTATGCTAATGCCCAAGGCCTTAAAATTGTGAGATGCAAATGAGAAGTGTTGTAAAGTGGCATATGTTAATGTGGTTGTTTTGTAATTCATAGTCTGACATTAGCACGGTACATACATCCGTTGTTAAAAGCGATGCTTCACCTTTTACATTGGAGTTGGTCTGTTCCCAGTCATCTCTTCAGTATTTGTCCAAGTATGCACTGTACTTCCCTGACACACAAAGTGTTTCCCCCAGCAACCCCTTCATAGTTTGTCTTAATTATGCATAAGCATTACAGTGGCACAAAATAAATTATTTTACCACCAATCACTTCAACAGTCTGAGCATATATGCACAAGCACTTCCCTGAGAGAACAAATGAATTCCTTCCTCCACCCACCTCTTTAGGAATATGTCCATGTATGCACAGGCACCACAATGAAACATTTCCCCAAGCAATCCCCTTTGGTAGTATGTCTAGGTATGCAGGAGCACCAAAAGGAAACTTTTTCCCACAGTACCCTTTTAGGAGTATATCCAAGAGCATCAAAATGAAACTTTTCCCAAGTGACCCCTTCAGTAGTATGGCCAGGTATCCACAAGCACCAGCATGAAACATTTACCCAACAGATCTCCTCTTGCATCTCTGTATTCTCCTGAAAAACTGCTGCTTAGTGGCGTAAGTTCAGGGCTCTTTACACACTTAGAATGCTAATTACCATATTATAGACTCATGTCTGTGAATTGCACTCCAATGCAGATGCCTTAAGGCCCCTTATCAGCATATTAGTTGTTCCTCTTGCTTATGAGTTAAGCATGTTGTGGTTTTGCAATGGGGGGGCGTGTTTATAACCGCTCCTTCACATTTCTATATTCATGCATTAAGTTTGGGATTTGCATATCCACATAGCGTCACTCTTAGTGGATTACTGCTACAAAAATGTGAAGCCCTGAAATATGTACACTAGCCAGAGTCTGCTTTTATTTAAATGTTGTTGTTTTCCCAGATTTTTCCTTTGCTGACATTCAGACGGTGTATATGCTAAGCAGTAACTGTATTTCTCTCAAATTTGCAAGTATTATTCCAGCTTCTTTTTAACACACGGTTGGAGAGGTTTAGTTAGTGTTCTAACTCTTCCACTGTTTTGTGAGTACAGGAGTACATCATTTTCCAGTAAATCTTGCAGCGTTGCTGACAGTGCTTGCTGTAACAGAAGTTCTAGTAGCTTTGTGCTAGAGTGTAGAATTTAAAAGGAACTAAGAATGAACAAATAAAATGAGAGCGATTAAGAAAACTCCTTGAGCCTGCTGTGTGAATAGGTACTGCCTTTAACAACATTTTTGATGGGCCCCAGAGTCCACATAGGGTGGAAGGTAACCAGCAATTCTCATGTGTACCATTAGTAAGATCAAAGCTACATTTTTTTTTTAGTTTAATAACTAGAGAATTCCCAAAAACTTTATTTTTTTTCAAGTATGGCCAAGAAGTTTTGACCATGTTGAATGACTTCTTACTCAGAACTGGACAGTATTTAACTGGATAATGTAGGCATCCGACTCCTGAAGTGTAATATGCAGCTTATTAGTTGGCTGTCATTTAGAATGTAATGCAGCTTATTAGTTGGCTGTCATTTAGAATGTAATGCAGTCACAGAC
Source organism: Protopterus annectens (assembly GCF_019279795.1). Lineage (NCBI taxonomy): Eukaryota > Metazoa > Chordata > Ceratodontiformes > Protopteridae > Protopterus > Protopterus annectens. Next base: position 608,495,638 of record NC_056748.1, read on the forward strand.
GGTTGATAATCTCAACATTTATGTTACACAGCTAAACAAAATACACACAAAAATTGTTTTAGGACACAAAGTACCATCTATTTTGGTTATGAAAACAGAATCTTGAGATTTTGGCAAGTTTATATGTTAACCAGTAGACCTGCACCCTAGCTGTGTAACAGATGTTACTTGGGGCTACGTTCATAGCTTCATAGGTTGGTACTAGGCTATCAGCCCTAGGGCCTATACAAGCCTAGCCATAACAATTCCCTGGCTATTTCTTCCCACATTATTTACTTTCCTGGTTATTTAATTATTTATTTTTAACTCGCATGTATTACTTTAATTTGTATTTGAATAATATTTAGTGCCCTTATGCGGGGCAAAATTCTACCACTTAAAAATTAATTTGTACTCCTACACTGTGGCTGACATGGAGTTTGCCTAACTATGTGCATGAGAGAAAGCACAGAACAACTACTTGTTTCTGCTACATTTTTCAGTTGTGTCAGACAGTCTGTATATACTAAATATACTGAGCAGTTGTACTGTAAGTACAAAAATTCTTGTGCATATACTGAGCAGTTGTACTGTAAGTACAAAAATTCTTGTGCAAGATACGCTGAAAAAGAATGGTCAGAAGAAATGAAAAAAGCAAAGTGGCTTAATTTTGATTTGAATATTTCATTTAACAACAAAGAAGTAACCGTTTTTCATTATGTACTCAGAGCTTCATCATTTCTTAATGTCTGACATTTAAACTGAATAAACTGCTGCTCATATTTTAATATGGAAGAGTAAATTTGGTCAGTAAAGTATACATTTTGACTGTTGTAAAGTACACCATCCAAGCTTTTGCGTGCTGCTCTAATGTATTGGACCTGAACCGAAATGCCTGGTGAGGGGATAGAGCCTCAGCCTTAATATCCTTCTACATCAAATGAGATGATTAACCTTCAGAAGTTTTATTTCATCACTAATGCTTGACATACGCGATGGTGCAGCGGTAGCGTTGTTGCCTCACAGCAAGAGGTTCTCCCATTCGATTCTCAGCTTGAGTGCGGGGAGTGCCTTCTGTGTGGAGTGTGCATGTCCTCCCCACAGTTGGGTGGCATTCGAAAGACATGCGTAAATGGGCGTGCCTTCATTGAAGGTTGAATGTCGAGCTGGCATCTCTGCATTCGTCAAAATCTACTGCCAATCATTAGCAGACCGGAGTTCCGCTGTGGCGACCCCTAACCGGGAAAAGCCGAAAGACAACAACAACATTTCATCACTAATGCTTGAAAAGAAGAACATTGGTATATATTTATCTTAATTGTTCATAAGTTTCCAGTAATAGCATCTTGGCCAATGGTGATAATTTCCTGCAACCAAAAGCTACTAATGGCATTGACGGACTTTGCTGCGATAGGAACTTTAATTTTCTCCCCTCTCCCACACATGCATATACGAAAATATTATCCATGTGTTATGTTTTTGTTACTGAACATTTTTTATGTCTGTCTGCACTTTTCCACATCTTCTTTCCTTATCAACATTACTTACTTAAATCTTCTGATAGTGATTGTAACACTAAAGAAACACTCCTTCTCTGCTAATTTATGACATCATATTCGAGATGGAATACAGCCCTTTTACCGTACAGAATCCCACAACTAGAAGTGGTGTAGTAGGAAATTTAGTTCCATATTTAATACCCAACGTAATAAAATTGAAATCTTTTGATATCAATATAGAATTCACCATAATACAATCAAATGGTCATAGGAAAGATTATAAAAAATGACCATCAGTTTTTCAAATTTGCCTGTCATAGCAGTGAATCCAACTTTTTAACAATATTAAAAAGTTGTAATTTCAGGTGACTTCATTTAAGTCACTTACTCTACAAGTGTGCTAAATCTTGACAGATGTCTTTTAGACGTTATTAAATTTGTAAGGCTTTACTTTATAGTAGCATTGTCGCCTCACAGTAAGACGTTATCCTGTTCGATTCTCAGCTAGAGCGTCTTCTGTGTGAAGACATGTTTGAATGGGCGTACCTTTGTTGAAGGTTGTGCGTCAGGGTCGGCAACTCGGCACGTAAAAATCTATTGCCAATCATTAGCGGACCGGAGTTCCGCTGTGGCGATCCCTAACCGGGAAAAACCAAAAGACACAACAACTTTATAATAGCCTGGTTTACTGGATGCTCATAAATTCATGGGGTAAGGCTGTCTTTTTTTTTTTTATTTCACAGTAAACTATAAATTCACTGCATGCCATTAGCAGAATCTTTGTCCAGAAATAGTTAGTTGACATTAATTTATCACAATCCTCCTGTAAATCATTCCCCACTTTTCTGGTCACTCCCCCTCTCAATCTTCATCCTGAGCCACTCCAAAATAACAAACAAAAAAAAAAGTAAGTGCTGCATATCAGCATTTACAAAAGTGGAACTTAGCTCACCTGGCTCATGTAATTTAAAATTATGGTATGGACATTCCTGAACTAAGTAATCTGAATGGGCACTTAAAACGTAGTAATGCCTCAAGTTATATGCTTATCTTTGAAACTAACCTCAGTTATGACTTCAGATGCTGCATTTCACTGCATCATACCACTACATTAATTCCCATTTGTGCCGCTTACTGAATAAGATACTCATTTAATCGAAAAATATATTAAAGGTAATCTAAGTTATCTTGTTGTAAATGTTTCTTTGCACAAGTGTTTTAACCTGTGTGGTGAAATGACAAGTTTCAGGTCCTGGCATTGTTGTACCACACATGTAGATATGATACAGATAATAAGTCTGTTAATCTTTTGAAGCTTCTCAAGCTGCCATCAACTCTGTAGTGTCACATGTTAACAGCTATCGCTGCACTTACGAGGAGTTAATTGGCCATAAATGCGAGTTATGTGGGAGAGAGTTGACACAAACAGCGATACAGTCATTAAGTTTGAATTGCTGGCTTTGTAAACTTGTATAAATAAATCTTGCAGCACATGCTGCCCTTCTCACCTACCAACTATAGTAAGTTTACAGTCTGTGATGTTGCTGCAGTAAACTCTTGTTAAGATAGCAGCAAAGCACAAAGCAGACAAATATGTTATTTTTAAGTAAATATTACTTTTGAAGAAACTGTGCTTCAGTTCACTGAATATTGTCGGTGGCAATAGCCCACAAACCCATATAAACCTGCCAGTTATAGCATGAAGTTTGGCAAACTTGTATGTGCTTACATCCATAGTGTCTTGATAGAACTGTAAAAGTTAAACACTGTTTTGTACAGGTCATTGGTTGGTTTCTGCTGTGCAAGAGCCAGATAAAAACAATTTTCTGTACTTGATGAATGTCAGGGATTTTGACAAGTTACACCTGATGAAAATAATTGCAAGCTGTGTGATTAATTCCCGTGTAGGAAGATACAGGTTTTTCAGACTTCCATTTAATAATTTATTAATGTAGTGTTTTGTATACCATTTGAGCAACAAATTAAGGGCCTTGAAAGTGGTGACAGAATTACGGTATAATGGAATGGATCTGATCAAAAAAGAGCTAAATAAAAGGCTGATTTAGCTAGTAAATGGACTGAAACAGTACAAACTTTAGATGAACAAGAACATGTGAAAGTTACAGAGATGAGCTCTTGGACCATGTTTTGACTTCACAGTGCCTGAACCAAATAATGAGCAAGGTGAATGGTTTTCATGCCACCACCAGACACTAAACAAGTGTTTGTCAGATTTCTTAATGTTACGGTATCTTTCAAACTTTGCTCCTAAAAAGTAAAAAAAATAAATAAAAGATGCATTGAAAACATTAGAACAAGATGTGAATTAGTACCGAAGTGAAGAGCAAAAACGCTTTAAAACTGTGACATATCCCAACCTGAGACCACCCTGGAATGTTTTGATGTGAATAAGCCTCTGACATTTTGGTTGGATAAAAGCCAGAGTGGAACTAATGCAATTGTTTTGCAAGAGAATAAATAAACCAGTTGCCTACCCATCAGTTACCCTTGCTGATGGTGAGAAAATGCAATCTAATAGAAAAAGGGCTGCTAAGTGTAGTGTAAGGTTGTGAAAAGTTTCATGAGCATGTTTATAGGAAAGAATACTGGTCTAAAGTGACCATTAAGGCATTGCAGAATATGTTCAAAGTGTTTGCATTAAGTTATAGCCCAGGTTGCAAAAATGGTATCGCATTTAGAGAACTATGATTTAATTCTGAGTTAAATGAGTTAAAGGCCTTGTAAAGAGATGCATGCAACAGACATGCTTGAGTCATTCCTTCTTGTCAGTGTAGCAAGATTATCTTGGAGATGAATTGGGTGCTAACAGGCTATTCCCACAGTTGCCTGTGACTGAAAAGATGCTTTGAGTTTCATAAAGGTATTGAGAATGATCCAAAGATACAAACACTAGAATTAAATTGCAGTGGAAAGATGGAGTGCCATATGTATATCTCAATCAGGTTTCTTGTATACTGTTGCAGAGTCTGAAAGGAACGCCAATGGAACTGGCATCACTATATCTAGTCTTGTCTTTTACCTTGTAGTTTTGAATACCAAATGCCACAGTAATTTAAAACAATGTCAGAAATATGCACATCTGCATTATTTTTGTGTTTTTAGAAAGAATGCCATCTGAATGTAGAACTAGACAGTTAAGGTGTTTAAAGCTTGAGAGAAAAAGCTTATCACTGTCATAATTAGAATATTGTATATGATGCTATGGAAATGCTTCAGACCAGATAGTGGAGAAAAGTAGGTTGCAGAAGGCACACTCCTCTGAATAAATGTGTGTATGCCTAATGGGTGGTACTGCAAAGTAACTTTCTGCTCTGTCTCTAAAGAGTTTAAAGGGTAATAACTGACACTTTGTTGCTATACTTCTGCTATTCTTAAACTGATAATGATTTAATTTGGTGTTACTAAGTGCTGCCATGTGACCGTCACATAGTAGGTTAAGTAAGACCATCCGTTTTTTGTGCCAAAAAAAAGGAAGGCTTAGAGAAGTGAAATTTTCCTAATGTGCAGAGATTGTTTTGGGTATGGAAATATGTAGTTTTCAGCATGTATGCAAAACTTACTGCATTCACAGTATAAAGTAGATGGTGCTCCAGTCTTTAATGTACATCACAGGAGAGTGAGCAATTCGGGAAACTTTGCAATTATCACTATATTTGTGGATTAATTTGTGAACATAGTCTTGAAACTGTGGTGAAATGCAGCAGGTTGCACATTTGATGTTTGTGTACACAAGTATGCACTTACTGCTAATTATACAATGATAGCTCATTACTATTCAAAAATTAGCATGCTGATTGGACAGACCAGACAGACCAACCAGCGTGCCCGTTGCAAATTGAGCTTCTGTAAACAGAAAAAAAGTTTGGTTCCTGAAGTACCAGTGAGCGGCCAGACTTTGCCTCTCCATGTATGGTACAGAGGCATACATCTCAACTAGCCAGGTTTTCACAGAATGTCCTGATTTTTGCCTCATCTTTTTAGTCTGTTCCTCATAAAATTTGTGGTTTTCCAACAAATCACTGAGGAGCAAAGTCACTAAATAATGACAGGCATTTGAATTTCAGACTTCATATCCTTCAGGCAAAGTACATTAACACAAATCGTGTTGTTCTAGCAGCTTTCTAAGTTTATACAAGCAGCATTTACAGTTGGTACCTATGTTAAAAAAGCAGTGGAGATCTTCTTGTCTCTATTGCTTGTTTTCAAAGCACTGATGTACTGTGCAAGTGTAAATGTAAGTCCCATACGCATTTCGCAGTAAATCAACAAAGTGGGAAGGATGAGGAAACAACATGGAGGACTACTATGTTGCTGTTATACAAAGACATTATTTAAGAAAAGTAAGCAATTTCTTTCTGAAGTAATGCCATTGTATAATAGCAATAACCGACGAGTGGGTGTGGTATACGAGGATTTACCCATGGTTGACTTTGTTTGATCACTTGAGCTTCATCCTCGTGATCAAACCTCACCAGCCACGTCATCCTATACCCACATCCGCTCATCAGTTATTGCTTAAAGGTAAAGCTTTTTTGAAGAGGTAACCATACTAAAGTATTACTGGACTGCTTTACTGCATCCCAGGTTGATTAAGTACATTGGAGCTAGATTCAGATACAATTGGAAATGTACTCTACTCAGTGCAACAGGTTGCAAATAGTGTTACACTTTACAGATGCAGGAGAGTTTTAGAAATAGGACACACTGACATGAATCCTTAAGTTGTGTGTCAACTCACAGTTAAACTTTTTGTTATCTGTTGTGATTTATTGCTCTCTCACACAGTGGAAATATTAAAGCTTTTTTTATTTTGTTACAGTCTTAAGTTAAGTGAAGTGAACTGCCCTTGCTTTACTTTTCATTTCTGTTTTTTTTTTAGCGTTAATGCCTGCCAGAGTAGGAGGTAGTATACAGTTGTTGTCTCTGTAAGCTAATAAGTATGTCTCCTTGATGCTGCGTTTTGTACTTTTGCATAGTCAAATACTTCCCAGTACCACTGAAGCTGTGTGTCAGATACATCAAGTTGAAAATTAGTAACCCACACTTGTGTCTTTTCCAGTGACTATATGCAATGAAAATGCATGTACAGCATAATGCATTTGTCTGTTAAACAGCATGTGTGTTTTGATATTTTGTATTTAATCCCAGTATGAATTTTTAAATGTATCATTGTAAATTGTTTTCAGAGAGTCTACGATGAAGAACTCGAAGATCCTGTGTCAAAACCAGAAACTGGTGAAAAAAATGAACAGGTATTGATGTAGCCTGGCAATTATTATCCAAGAATTAAAATATGGTAACAAAATTAGTAATTCATTGACTGTTTCACAGCTCTTGTAGAACATCTTTGTAATGATTTTAGTGTTTGTTTGCGTCTTTTGACTTTTCCCGGTTAGGGGTCGCCACAGCGGAACTTCGGTCCGCTAATGATTGGTAGTGGATTTTTACGTACCGGGTTACCAGCCCTGATGCACAACCATCAATGAAGGCACGCCCCATTCACGTATGCCTCCACACAGAAGACGCTCTAGCTGAGAATTGAACGGGACAACGTCTTGCTATGAGGCGACAATGCTACCGCAGCACCCCCACCACAGTGTTTGTAATGATTTTAGTGTAATGGTCTTATTTGTTTGCACAGATTTCATTATGCTGTGAACATAGATCATAACAGCAACTGTAAAACTTTAAAAAGGAAAGACTTGATTTAGCATAAATTTATTTTATTGCCTTATACATTTCAACTTTTAAGTTGCAGTTTCTTAATTCCAAAAAAATTGTGTATCCATACAATCCCAGTTTCTCTTGCACTTTCTTGACCTTATTCTCCATAATTGCCAAAACTACGTTCAGAGCAGCACATTTAATATATACTCAAGCAGGCCTTTTTCATGCAAGTGTCATTACTAACATAGTAAATATGAAATGTACACACTGGTCTTCAGTGAGTTTTTAGACACCTCTGTGGTATTAGCATGCAAAAATTGTGCAGCAAAAGTCATGCTCCTGTATTACATGAAATTCTACAGTTGTTATGAGGACGTCCCTCCTCGTTAACAGTAGTACTCTTAAACCTAGTCGATTTTTTTGAAACAGTCACCAAGGCCATTGACGAGGGGAAGGTGGTCCACACAGTCTACCTGGACCTCGCAAAAGCCTTCGATACAATACCCCACTCGGGCATTATAGATAAGCACACCAGCTTAAATATAAACCCCTATGTCACTAGATGGGTTGCAAACTGGCTCAAGGACAGAACCCACATGTTTAGAATTGCTGGAGCCATGTCAGACTCCAAACCAGTTACAAGTGGCGTCCCACAAGGCTCAGTCCTGGGACCTCTCTTGTTCAGTATATATTTCTCGGTACAGGCCAACACGGAAGGACTGTGGCTGACCAAGTTTGCAGATGACTGCAAACTGGGCCATAATCAACTCTCCAGCCGACACAAGCATCCTCCAAAAGGGCCTCATAGAAACAGACAACTGGTGCCAGAGCCATGGCCTCAAGCTAAACGCCAAAAAGTGTATAGTCATCCCCTTTGGCAAAACAAAGTGCCCACAAATTACCACATAGGTGGTAATCCATTAAGTACAGAAGAAGTAATTAGGGACCTGGGGACCCAAGTTGATAGCAATCTCTCATTTGACAACCATGTGGCCAAAGTGGTTAGAAAAACATTTTATATAGCCCTCCTAATCATGAAGGGATTCACATCTAGATCAGGGGAGGTCATCGTGCCTCTTTACTCATCCCTCATCAGGCCCATAATTGAGTACAATGCCCCTTGTGGGATGTACCTTACCAGACACCTGCAGCAACTGGAAAGACCCCAAAAGTACCTCACCAAGAGGATCAAAGGCTCAAACAGATGCCATATGCTGCCCGGTTAAAGAAACTCCAGCTCTACTCAGTGGCATACTGCCTGCTCAGAGGCGATCTGTGCCTGACGTATAAAGCCATGTCCAACCCGGAATTAATGGACATGCTGCACCTCAGAAAATCCAAATCCCATCGAGCTACGCTCGAGACTTGAACCTCAGCACTGAAATAAATAGGACATGCTGGAGGGACAGATTCATAACCCAGAGGCTCCCTTCACTCTGGAATAAAATCCCAGTCCAGGTTAGGCAGAGTCCCACATTGACTCTCTTCAAGAGGAATCTTGATGAGTGGATGGGAGATCGTAGGTTTACCCCGGCTATCACTTCTGTGTCACTGTTAGACAGAGACACAGTATATTAACCTCAAAAAAAGGCATAGCAAAATTAATTTAAAATGGGTGGCGAACGCCAAACACTCTCTGGCTAGGCTTATAAATGCCCTAGGGCAGATAGCCTAGTATGAACCTATGAACCTATTGCCATAAGGCAGCTTGGTATCTGAAACATTCTCATGCTACTAACCCCCTCCCCTTTTACCCACAGTGCTCTTCAAAATAGTTTCCTCTTTAGATCTCTTTTGCCACATGTCATAATTGAAACATTAGAGAAATGATTGTATGCTATTAGAAATGATATTCTGAAAGAAAAAGGTGTACAGGTTGTTTCTTAATTTAGCTTTTTCTTACTCTTTTACCAGTTATTCCATTCATCATTTCAGGTGAAACTATAATTTTTTTTGAGTTTTACAGCTCTGAACTGTCCTTTCCTTGGCCTTGCCATTATGTGTTTTTTTTTTTTTTTTTTTTTTTTACCTCAGCGTTCCAGTTGTGCAAAATGCGTGAGTGTTTCTGTTTTGTAGTTAACAGATTGTTCACAGGGGATGCTCTTTTCTTTGTGTATTTACATGTTTTTGACAGTGTTAAACATTTACAGATGTAAATGTGGGCACAGATGTCCTCCACAAGACAGTCTGTACATGTTGATTATTTAGATGCAGAGCATTCGTCTGTTACTTGGACTATTTGGAAATTGTTTGCTCCCATGACAATTGCAAAGAGAGAGAGAGAGAGAGAGAAAATGTTACTTATAATGGAACATGGCTCTGTCTGCTACAGATTGAAGCTTTGCCTTTGACAACCTCAGGGACTGAGCCCATAGTTTGTATGGGTTGATTAATTCTGTATTTAATTTATTTTTATGTTTTTAAAGTGTGTTAACTGGGTTAAAGGTCTGATACAAGACGTTTTCATTTACAAACCTGGTCAAAAGGACATATGGCAACCATACCGCATAACTTTTTTGCCCAAGAATTGTATACAAAGCTAAATAAAATTGGGAAGCGGGACAAAGTTTGAAAATCAGGGACAGTTATTAAATGTTACTCTAACTCACTTAAAAGAATAACAGGTTTTGCATCACCGTGCATTTTCTGAACAGTAAGTATGACACTTTAATGTTGTGCATTATGGAATGTAACCCTCACTAATGTATTAGAAAATCAGAAATTTTTTGAGGGATAGGGGAAATTGTGAGGCAAAATGGGGGTCATTTTGCAAAATTAGGGACAGTTGACAGAGAGGATTGCAACACATAACTAAAATTGTGTTGGTTTGTTGTTTTTACGAAATTTAAGTAGAACCCCCCCCCCCCCCCCCCACTGGGGCATTATAGATAAGCTCACCAGCTTAAATATAAACCCCTATGTCACTAGATGGGTTGCAAACTGGCTCAAGGACAGAACCCACATGGTTAGAATTGCTGGAGCCATGTCAGACTCCAAACCAGTTACAAGTGGCATCCCACAAGGCTCGGACCTGGGACCTCTCTTGTTCGGTATATATTTCTCGGAGGTACAGGCCAACACGGAAGGACTGTGGCTGACCAAGTTCGCAGATGACTGCAAACTGGGCGCCATAATCGACTCTCCAGCCGACACAAGCATCCTCCAAAAGGGCCTCATAGAAACAGACAACTGGTGCCAGCGCCATGGCCTCAAGCTAAACGCCAAAAAGTGTATAGTCATCCCCTTTGGCAAAAACAAAGTGCCCACAAATTGCCACATAGGTATTAATCCATTAAGTACAGAAGAAGTAATTAGGGACCTGGGGACCCAGGTTGATAGCAATCTTTCATTTGACAATCATGTGGCCAAAGTGGTAAGAAAAACATTTTATATAGCCCAACTAATCATGAAGGGATTCACATCTAGTTCAGGGGAGGTCATCGTGCTTCTTTACTCATCCCTCATCAGGCCCATAATTGAGTACAATGCCCCTTTTGGGATGTACCTTACCAGACACCTGCAGCAACTGGAAAGACCCCAAAAGCACCTCACCAAGAGGATCAAAGGGCTGAAACAGATGCCATATGCTGGCCGGTTAAAGAAACTCCAGCTCTACTCAGTGGCATACCGGCTGCTCAGAGGCGATCTGTGCCTGACGTATAAAGCCATGTCCAACCCGGAATTAATGGACATGCTGCACCTCAGAAAATCCAAATCCCATTGAGCTACGCTCGAGACTTGAACCTCAGCACTGAAATAAATAGGACATGCTGGAGGGACAGATTCATAACCCAGAGGCTCCCTTCACTCTGGAATAAAATCCCAGTCCAGGTTAGGCAGAGTCCCTCATTGACTCTCTTCAAGAGGAATCTTGATGAGTGGATGGGAGATTGTAGGTTTACCCCCGGGTATCACTTCTGTGTCACTGTTGGACAGAGGCACAGTATACTAACCTCGAAAAAGAGCATAGCAAAATTAATTTAAAATGGGTGGCAAAAGCCAAACACACTCTGGCTAGGCTTATAAATGCCCCAGGGCAGATAGCCTAGTATGAACCTATGAACCCAAGAAGCAAAATACAAATTATTAGTCCAGCAACTACAGTTAATAACAAGAAATGTGTTACTATCTTAACAAGAGTGTATTTGACTTTGATGTAATTATTTACATCTTTGGTAATCGACAGTAGGAGGAGGAGTTATCCAGTGTCCTTGAAGCAGAAGCTCAAATATAAAGGTAATGGCAAAAAAAAAAAAGCTTAAGGCTAAGAGTGTATGAGATTCCTTTCCAGGTCCTCAGATTAAAAAACTATAACGGAGGAAAAATTTAACTTTCACTCATTCTTGTGCTAATGTTTCTAGACTTCTCAAAGAGTTATTTGATAAGTCTGCTGGAAAACTGGTTAGAACTCCTAGTGAGATGTCTGTTATGTTCAGAGGCATGCTGAATTTTTGTCTCAAGGACATCATTAGCAAAGTCTTCTTTAGATGTTACTGTATACCTCCTGCTGAGATTGATTATGAAAAGATTATAAAAACCTTTAAGTTCCAGTAAAGGATATGTCTGCCCTCTTTATTCTCTGGTACTATGACAGGTGGAGGCATGTCTTCATTGCCTATTTATTTTAGCCACAACACACTAATTTCTTCCCACTGGCCTCCATCGTAGCCTTGGTCCAGTGAGACTGCAGTCAGACCAGCAGGTCTCGATGTGGAAATTGACTTGCTTGTCTGTGTTCAGTTGTGGTCTCAGTGTCTGCAAGGCATCCCTTGAGGTAGACTCTGTTGACATTACCTCTGCCTTCAGTAATAGTGCAATATTTTTCCATTTCAGGGTTGGGAGACTAACCTGTCAAGATCTGTCTTCGCCCTGACATCTGTATCAGTAATGGTTCATCAGGATTGATTTTTCTGACATTTGGGCTGAGGATGTCTGCACTAGATCTAGGGTTGGTGAGTATGTTGGTACCCACTGTTGGGGGGGGGGGGGGTCAGGCTGTCTGGGGTTACACCCAGTGTCAGCATGAGCATTAGTCAGCTTCAGCCTAGTGCAGTAGGGACTGGTGCTCTCGATGTGTGGCATAAGCATCAGTGTTGATAACATTTGTGCCAACTCTTCATATGTTACCCGAAGTGCTGTTCTCACTACAAAATTGGTCTCAACAGGAAGTGAATAGTTGGACCTTTAACGATCCACATTTTAGTCATCAGGATAGAGGTTTCAGAAGCCTTTTATTAAATCAGCCCCACATATCTGGTGCAGTACTAGCTTAATCATTCTTAGACCCATCACCGCCAAGGACTGGTAGGAACTCTTACCAAGGAGTCCCCTACCCCAATTCTGAAATGACAAAATCGATGTTGAATCATAAGTAAATAGTAGGCTATTAGTATACAGACTATTACAAGTCTAGCCAGTAACCAGAGGTCAGAATCAAATCCTGTAACTTGCATCTGTGAGGTAAAGACCTTTATCATTATGTCGGTCTCGCCCCAGTTTAATGATGACATGATTAACTGGGCGTTCTCTTTGTCTTTTGATTATACTTTCTCTGCTGTTCACTTAGCTAACTTTAGTCTGTTGCCCTTGCAAGCAGTCCTACTGTCATGTGTTTTTTTTTTTTTTTTTGTCCTCCTTGGGACATTACCCAGCTCCCAGTGACCCACTTCCATGCTGTGTCTGCCAGCTCATTTCCTTACCCCTCAGACTTTTTTCCTCTTTATATGCCATACCCCCTCCCTGCCCTGCCTTGCACACTTGTTGATTATGTCACAGAACAACTTCTGTCTTTGAATTATACCTCCCCTAAGGTAGTGTCATCAACAAATGCCATCCCACCTGGGATGGGCACATCCCTCCTTCCCTCCCTGTTTCCTGGGTCACTAATCGAATCCAGGTTGGCTGGGCCATAATCAGGGCTTTATCCCTGTGTTTCACTGGATTCACAGCCATCAATTTGAAGCAGTTCCTCAGCTTATGAGGCAAAAAATGTAGCCTACATGACCTCCCAACTGCTTCAGAAAAGATGTTGGAGAAGAGGCCTTTTGGACCCATAACCTCACTTTTGGGTGTTTGTTCCTGTTTACAAAAATTATATGACTAGTTGTTAAGTCTGTATGAGAAATCTTTGATGTTGTGACATCTCTCCCAAGCACACCAGACGATCCATTGGCATCCCAAAGATTAGATATGCTGATTAGACACTGCCAAGCCCAATTTATTGCTGCTGTGGCTGCTCTAAAAATGCTGTGATATTGATGTATCTTGATGCTCATCCTCCCCATAAGGAATCAGGGGTTGTAGATAGGCTTACAAAGCATGTTTACACATCCTTTGCATTTTGAGTGCAGTGAAGTACATTTTCCTATGTGTTATGGGACCCAGAAAGAGCTGATAGAATGAGCCAGTCACGCAATGAGTTGCCAAATGGTCAGTTTAAGTTCACATTGCAGTTACAGGAGGCAGCTGCCATCTATTGCCAGTATCACAGCAGAGATTAGCATAGCTCTTCACTGTCATGACTCACTGCACCTAACAGATTTCATTGAGGCCTCGTAAGACAAACTTCATAGCTTTCGACTTCTGTAGGTCTATTCTCTTCAGTCTATCAGTTAAAGCTCACTCAGAAAACATGGGGAAAAAAGGATAAGGCACTTTATGCTGTTGGTATCAAGTTCCAGGCTTACTATTACACTTTCTTAGGATGCGTCATCAGAGTCCGTGTAAGCTCTGGATTGAACATGACTAAGCAGCAGCAGAATAACCAGAGATCAGGAAGGGACCATGGCCATGATAACTTTCAGAATAGTTTCCAGGCCAGAGACAGGCTCAGTCAGCAGGGGTACTGTAGGCCACCTTCAGCGAGATAGCAGTCTGCAATCTTGCCCAGCTGTTGTCCTGTGAAGACGGAGTTGTCTGTCCTGTCTCTCTACGTAACTGCTTGCCTTGCCATCATGCAGGATGAATAGCAAGAACAAGTAATGTCCATAAGCCTTTCCCATCCCACTGTCTACAAGGAGGTTTGCCTTTCCCATCCCACTGTCTACAAGGAGGTTGGTTATACTCTTTGGACCTCCAGAATGCCTGTACACAATAAGGAATGCCATGTAGTCCTGCAGGTAGGAGTCAGATGTTATTTGCATAGCTTCCATTCTGATTCTCCTGAGGCCCTTGATTTTCACCAGCTGCATGTCCATAGTTAAAGCAAATAAGAGGCTGTAAGGGGTAAAGGTATTTACCTACTTGGATGACTGACTGCTAGTATTTCCAACACTGAATGCGTTTATTTTTGCTTAGGAGTATCTTCTGAGTTTCTTTTAGTCTTTGTGAATTACATTGAACACTGCTATTTGCCATTTGGAGCCCTCACAAATGCTGATATTTACAGGGTAGGTGCACACTGGACAACTACGATGTCCTTCAAGGATGCATCTGCAGTCCTAACAAATGGGTTGTCCTGGCCTCAGGCAGCCCTTCGGTCGGCCGGATTCCAAAGTCTGGGTCTGGCCTCGGCTGGTGTCGCACTTCACCCGACGTCATAGCTGCAGTTCTTCGGGTATAAAGGCATCAGCCGACGCCATTTTCCTCTGTCTTTCTTGCCGCGTGGCGCCCAAAGCAGAAGCTGTTCGCAAGTGCCGGTCGGTCAGATCCAGAGATTACTACTACCGAAGACTTCTAAAAAGCTAAGTACCCCGTTGGGGACTCTTTCTTGCCTCAGCCGATGTCAGAAAAAGTGAATAACTGTTTAACTTGTGGGAAACAAATACCTCATAAAGACTTCCACTCTTACTGCCTACCTTGTTTAGGCCCAGACCACGACGTAGCAGCTTGTTTAGCCTGTGCTTCCTTCAACCGACGGACGCTTAGACGTCGGTCGGAGTTTGCAGAGGAGTTTTTCGGCTCCGCTTTTGCTTATATCATGCCGTCGGAGACTCCGACTTCACATTTAGTTAAAAAACTTAAGGAAAAGGACCGACACTTGCGGTCCGCGGTTTCGGCCGAAACCGCGGTTAAGCCAACCGCGAGTGTCTCTGTTTCGGCTGAAACTGAGTGTGCGGTTCTTCCTTCGGCCGAAAGCATGCCTCCTACTACCGAGGCCTCTTCCAGCATGGCTGAATCTGCTACTGAAATTCCACCTGCTCTTACAGTTTCTCAGGATTTATCAGATACTATTCCCCTAGATGTATCTACTCCTGCACGTGGAGCTGCTAGGCCCCCTGCATCCATGTCAATTAAGGCCTTTGCCAGGGCTAAAGCAGCTAAATCTTCCAAGGCCGTGCCTACTAAAGCCCCCTCTCACAGGCCTAGCTCTAGTACTCAAATGCTTAGTCTAGCAGAGGATCTCATTTCTTTGATCAGGGGATCCCAGTCTCACCCTGATAGGGCCTCTCAACCCCCTCCAGAGAAGAGACCTAGAGCAGAACCCCCTGAGCCAGTTTCTTCTGATTACTCCTCAGATGAATCAGAAAATACAAACCCTCCTGAGGGCCCTTATTCTCCATATGAGGACTCTGATGCAGAGGACTCCATTCCTTCTGCCTCTCCTCCTGAGGAATTTTCTTTTGGGGAAACCTTGCATGCTATGAGGGAACAATTTCAATGGCAGGGCCAGGATTTCTCAGACTCTAGGAAAAGGCTTAGGACTTTTTTGCATTTGCCACAGCATAGGCCTTTAGCCATTCCTCCAGTACTTACAGTTGTGGATGATGCATTTAATGATGCTTGTACTGCTCCTGATTCACTCCCCCCCGGCCCCTGCTAAGCCCGACAGATACTACAGGGTTCCGGACACACATAATCACTTGTATAAGGCTCCTTTTGCAGATCCTGAAACTATTTCACAGGGCCCCAAGGCTGTAGCAGCTACCTCTGCCAAAACCCACTCCCTCTGAAAGGGAATCTAGGGCCTTGGAGAGATGGGGTAAAAAAGTTTATACTTCTGCTACTCTTTCGGCTAGGGCCTTAAACTGTCAATTCCACATGATTCAGTATCAGGAATTTATGTTAGATCAGTTATCTAAAAAGCTGTCCTCACCTGAACCTTTAGACAGAAAGTCACTTCAGGAAATGGTACATAACATACAGCAGGTCAGTAATCATTCCTTAAAATGCGGCTATGATGCACTGGAGGCCTCCTTTAGATCAGCTATGACTGGTACAGTGATCAGAAGGCATGCATGGTTAAAAGAGCAGTCCTTACCAGACCATGTAAAATCAAAGCTCCTAGATGCTCCCATGGATAAACACAATTTGTTTGGCTCTCCTGCACAGCAAGTGCTGAAGAAGGTGGAAGAGAAAGCAAAATCGGTCCAGACAGTCAAGGATTTCTTACAGGTCCAGCCTCCAAGGTTTAGTAGGAACTGGCCTTCCAAGAATTGGTCCTTTCCAGACACCAACAGAGCACAGAGAGGCAGGAATAGGCACAAGAGGCAGAGGTCAATCCAGAGGTGCCTACAGGGGCGTCAGTGGCAGCCTAACAACCAGCGAGTACTGCTGCAGACCCAGCCACTACCACTTCCACAGGACAATCACAGTGACTTGGCTCTGAAGCCGCCTACCAGGGAACAACTAGAAGCACCCTTAGGCGGAAAGCTAGCCTTATTTTCAGTAAACTGGCATTGCATTACAGGAGGCAAATGGATTTTACAGACAATAGACAAAGGTTACAGGTTTCACTTCCATACTCTACCAAGGAAGAGAGGAATGCCAAACCTACCTCCAAATCAAAAGGCAAACGCTCTAGAACAAATAGACAACTTAAAAGGATGAGAGCTATAGAAAAGGTACCATCTATGGAACAAGGGCAAGGATTTTACTCCAGACTTTTCCTGGTGCCAAGGAAGGAAAATCAATGGAGACCTATTCTAGACCTGTCCGCTCTGAACACATACCTCATTGTCCCAAAATTCAAAATGCTGACTCTACAGCAGCTTCTTCCCATGCTGGGCAAGGAGTCTTGGCTGGTAACTCTAGATCTCAAGGAGGCATACCTGCACGTCCCCATACGACCAAATTGCAGAAGATACCTCAGATTTCTTTCAGGATCAGAGCATTATCAATTCTCAGCATTGCCTTTTGGCTTATCTACTGCACCCAGAGTATTCACGAAATGCCTGGCATCAGTAATTGCTCATTGCAGGCTTCAGAGAATTCAAATTTACCCTTACCTGGACGATTGCCTGTTACAAGCGGACAACAAAAACAAATTAACAAAAGACTTGAAAAGGGTCATTCATCTACTGCAAGCCTTGGGATACACAGTCAATATAAAAGTCAAGGCTGTCACTATCCCAAAGGATATCCTTCTTGGGTGCAGAACTGGACACATCAAATCAAATGGCATCCCTCACAGCAGAAAAACAAAAGCACCTTCCACTCTACTTCATGGCATTAACAACGCAGAACCAGCTTACAGCAAGGAAAGTCCTGCAAGCCCTGGGTTACATGGCATCCTGCATAATATTGATCCCACATGCCAGACTGCATATGAGGAAGTTGCAATGGTACCTCAGGAATTTATGGTCTCAGCACAAGCACAGCCTGGAAACCCAAATTCCAATAATTCCATGCCTGAAGCAAGAATTCCGATGGTGGGCTCAGGCCTGTCAATTGAACAAAGGACTGCCCTTCCACAGCCCTCAACCAAGCCAGACTATCACCACAGATGCCTCAGACCTCGGTTGGGGCGCACACATGCTGGACAAGTGCATACAAGGCTTATGGACTCAAGACCAGCTAAACCTACACATAAGCCAAAAAGAGATGCTGGCAGTAAAACTGGCAATTCAAGCATTCAGACAGTTTCTCCAACAGGGGCAATTGCTGATAAGGACGGACAACACCACAGTTATGTGGTATATCAACAAACAGGGAGGCACACATTCATATCCTCTATGCCGGATGGCAATGGATCTCTGGAATGTGGCCCTAAGCCTAAACATACAGCTCAAGGCAATATTTTTGTGCCAGGAAAAGAAAACATACTAGCAGACATCTTAAGCAGGACTACCACGGATGCCCACGAATGGATGCTGCATCCAGACATCTTCAAATCCATCACAAGGAAATGGGGACTACCAGAAATAGACTTATTCGCATCCCCACACAATCACCAATTGAAAAAATTCTGCACAAGGACATACCACCCACTTGCTTGGAAGGTGGACTCCCTATCTTTCAGTTAGGAAAACCTGACAGCATATGCATTCCCACCTCTTCCTTTGATGCACAAGGTGCTATTGAAGATCAAAGAAGACCACCCAAGGATCATCCTGATAGCTCCAGACTGGCCGAGACAGCACTGGTACCCACTACTGAGGAGTATGTCTCGGGAACTCGCATGGCCTCTACCCCTGGTTCCTTTACTGCTAACACAGAACAACTTCAAAACCCTGCATCCGAACCTGAAAACACTGCAGCTAGCTGCTTGGAGCATTGCATAAGACAAAATAACCCAGATTTATCTCAAAGGGTTAAAGACATTATCTTGGAAGCACGCAGACCCTCAACAAGAAAAACTTACTCAGCGAAATGGAAAAGATTTCTCTTTTGGAGTGCAGCAAAAGGGCAAAACGTAGCACTGGTAAACATAGCTAACATCCTGGAATACTTAGCAGAGCTTTTCCATAATGGCCTGTCTTACTCTTCCATTAAGATTAATGTGTCAGCTATTTCAGCAGAATACAACATGGATCCTCCAGTCTTCTCACATCCTCTACTCAGGCAGTTTCTGAGAGGAATCAAAAATGTAAAGCCACCAAGGAAGCCACCATTGCCTACATGGGACTTGAACTTTGTGCTAGAAAAGTTGACACTCCCCCCTTTTGAACCAGCAGCAACAGCAGAATTACAGTACTTATCATGGAAAACTGCTTTCCTGCTTGCAATCACTTCAGCAAGAAGGGTTTCTGAACTACAGGCATTAATGGCAGTGCAACCCTTCCTTATCTTCCATCAGGATAGAGTGTCCATGAGAACTAATCCTACCTTTATACCAAAGGTGGTCTCCAGGGTATCTTTAAACCAAGCAATCCACCTACCTACATTCTTCCCCAGCCCACAGAACAGGGGAGAAAGACTGCTGCATACCTTGGATGTGCATAGGCAATTGCGCTACTACCTGGACAGAACCAAGAACAATAGAAAAACTGACCAGCTTCTGGTAGCATATGCCACAGGAATGGAAGGAAAAGCAATTTCAAAACAGACAATCTCTAAATGGATAGGAAATTGCATTAGATTTTGTTATTCTTATCATGGAAAGGCAACTCCAGAAAATATCAGACCTCACTCCACAAGGGCTACAGCCACTACTACAGCTTTTTACAGGAGTGGCTACAAAAGACATTTTAGAGGCTGCTACTTGGAGCTCCGTGCATACATTTGCCAAGCATTATAATCTACCCTTATACTCCAGATCCCGAGCAGGTTTTGCCACTGCTGTGTTGCAAAGGATCTTAACTACACCATAATCTTGTTAGGGCCTCCTCCCCCAGTTTGGCTATGGTATTCTACCCATTTGTTAGGACTGCAGATGCATCCTTGAAGGACATAGTACAGTTTTGTACCTACCATAAATGTAGATGTCCGAGAGGCATGCATCTGCAGTCGGGATTACCCACCCTCCTTCCCCTCTGTGGTACTCCTAGGGTATTTGCCCATCTTGTAGCTAGCTGGGGGAATCTATTATGGTGTATTTGTTTGTATATATGTACATACATGTTTATTTCTATTTGCTCTCTGTTGTTTGGAAACATTTGCATTTATCCAAATTTAGCCTTCCTAGAGGGCATCTGGCATCTGGGGCAAGAAACACTGAGGAAAATGGCGTCGGCTGATGCCTTTATACCCGAAGAACTGCAGCTATGACGTCGGGAGAAGTGCGACACCAGCCGAGGCCAGACCCAGACTTTGGAATCCGGCCGACCGAAGGGCTGCCTGAGGCCAGGACAACCCATTTGTTAGGACTGCAGATGCATACCTCTCGGACATCTACATTTATGGTAGGTACAAAACTGTACTTTCTGCATGATGTCTTTCCTCAGACTGGATCCTTTCGTTATAAGATTTGTTATTTCATATTATTTGGTCACAGTTATTAGAAGTATTATGTCTCTCAGCATTAGATTTAAGGGCAAAAGATCTACACATGTTCTACTAGATCAGGTTGTACATGATAGTTTTACATTGGACTTTGCAAGTTCAGTGGTCCCAGTTAGCAGATCCCTTGGTGTGACTTCGGGATTTCCTGGACTTTCATGTTGTATTTAAACTGGTGGCTTCACTCTTCAAACCTAATTTTGGACAGCCCATTCCTGTAAAGGCTCTTACAACACACACACACACTTCCATCTTAGTGTGATGGAACACTGTCAGGGGTGGAATATCCAAGGTGTATGATCACAAATGGAGGGTATTGTATGCATAAAGGTTCTGAAGATGAGGGCTGTCCTCAATTTGCATGGCTTTCAAGACTCCCTGCTTAAAGGTATAATAGCTATCCACATTGGCAATGTAGCAGTGCTCTGTTATGTATACAAGCAGGGGAACTCACTTCTACCATCTCTTTCGAAATGCAGTGAATGTATGTGAATCGGCTTTATTGACTAACCATTTTCTGACTGGCAGACATATTCCTGTTGAAGCCTTTTCTCTAGTGGACAGGCTAAGACACTGTTTTTACTGAAGCCTCATGAGTAGATCTTGAACTTTTAAGTTGTGGTGATTGTCCCCTCACTAGGGGAGTCTTGCTGTGACCTCTTTGCATTGCAAGTCAGTGCCAAGTGCAGCAATGTCTTTTCCCCCTCACCGTTCCTTTTGAGTACATCTCTGTGATACTGCCATCCACAAGTCACCCTCTAAGACTCCTTTATGCTCCATCACATTTCCTGTTGTTCCAAAATTCAAACAGAAAACCAGGTAGAACAAGTTCAAATTCATTTATGTAGCCCCATTTTTGGACTTAAAAGGTGGAGTTTCTGCTTTTTAAGCCTTATATTTTGGAGAAGCCTCATTGCCTGAGGCTATTCAGAAGTCTTTTCCTTGATCCCAGTAGAAAGCATCACCCAAATCATTACTCCCTTCATACAGTTATATTATGATTCCAGATCCATTAAAGTTCAGGGACTGTAAATATCTGGCCAGGATAGTTGAGATCGCTACACCTCTCCTGAGACCCAACAGTTGGAAGACATGCAAGAGTAACAAGATCCCCCAATGTGGTCTGCTTGCAAAAGTTTGGATCCCATCCGATCTCCATTGTCATCATTGCAGAATACTCTCTATCAGTTCTTTGACATGAGAATAAGGTGTTCTTATTAATGTGTACTTTGCTGCCTTTTCATACTTTTACTAAGATTCTACTTTACTTTTATCATTTCTGAGGGTATATAAGGCATTTTCCTTACCCAGTCTTCTGCCAAGGACCTAGGCCTTCCAAGTGCTATACTTTTTTTTTTAATTGAACCTCACCTTTTGAGCCATCTGGGAATTTGTTGAGTTAGGAACCTCTCCCTCCAGTGATCCTTGTTTATTTGTTGTGTACTTTTTAGGTCAGTTGTGCTTGTGTTTGTAGAGCCAGTAGTTTTGCAAAGAAATTGAAGGTCATATTGGCTTAGGTCTTTCATGGCTTGAAAAGCAAGACATAGTTTGTTAATTTGTACAGTTTAACTGGGATAGAGTTCTGATAATTGGGCCAGTTTTAGTCTCTGCCCAGAATGTGATCACATGTAAAGTATAAAAAAAAATAACTTGTACAATAAAAGCATGCTACAAACAAAGGAATAGTTAGTATACAATATAACAATGATTTAAGAAGGTAGCTTTACCCCTTACAGCTGGTTGTTTGTTGTAACTGTGGGCATGCAGTTAGTGAAAACCATGGGCCTCAGGAGAATCAGAATGGAGGCTATGTGAATTATAACATCTGAGTCTTATCTGCAGGATTACGTGGCATTCTTTAGTGTGGATATGTATGTATATATATATATGTATATATATATATATATATCAGTTAGAGTAGCAACTTGTTAGGAATTAAAGAAGAGATGTTACGCTGAAAATGATGAGCAGTATGTGTTGGAGATTAGGGAGACTAGTTTGTGACCTTAAGCAAAACATTTACAAGACTCTTGTACTGTGAAATGTTCTACTTTTGTCAGGTACAACGTAAAGATGTCCTGCCATATCACTTTTGCAGTATTCATTACAATAGGGATCCCTTGCGTAGTGCAGCCTGATGTCAGGCCAGTATATCAAAGCCTTTAGGTTGTAATGGGTACGCAGTATATTACATGTATGTTCCCTGCACATGGCATAGGGCATAAAGGTGGTATGCCTTGGGCGGCACAGTGGTGCAGTGGTTAACATTGTCACCTCACAGCAAGAGGTTCTCCGGTTTGATTCTCGGCTGGGGTGCCTTTTGTGTGGAGTTTGCATGTTCTCCCTGTGTTCGCGTGGGTTTCCTCCGGGTACTCCGGTTTCCTCCCACATTCCAAAGACATGCATCTGGAGCATTTCTCCCCGGGCCTCCGCTGAAAACAGGCTCTGTGGAACCTAGTCGGACTTTCCCGGTCAACAAATGATAAATAAATAAATAAAAAAAATAAATAAAGGTGACGTCCGGATGTATTACCCTCAGTATTTCTTTGCAGCCAGTCCGAACACCATCATCTACCATTGGTCTGAACGCTTGTTTTTCTGCTGGGTATCAAGCCACTTTCAAAATAAGTACTCTGTTTTTTTTTTTGTTTTTGTTTTTCTTATCGTGGTTCTGACTTGTTCTGATTGTTGGTTTCATGTCATCCAGAAATGGGAATTGCCAATGTGAGAAACAGATTCCCCATAAAGATCTTCACGGGCAGTGTTAATTTTGCTTGGGTGCTTCACATGACCAATACATCTTGTGTGATTTACTAAGCTTTTGTTCCTAAGACATTGCATTGTCCACTTTCTTCCTTAGCTATTTATATAGAAAGCCAATGACTTAAGCTGTTGGCTAAAGACACTATGGAAGGAACATCCCAGCCCGAGCGTCAGCCGTTTGCGAAGAAGACCTAGAAAGTTTTGTCATATTCTTTGGCTGTGTTGCCTCTGCTGGATGTCTCTCTTGATACTAGTGAAAGCCCAGTGGACCGTCTCGTTTCTCTGTTGGATTTCTTGCCATGACCACTTCTGAGGCTGGCATGGATCTGGCTCCATGCATGTCCATGGAGGCTTTGCAGATGTCCACTTCAGATGTTCAGGGAGAACCATAGCTGATAATTACCAAAGGGTCTAGGGGTATTCCTCAGATTTTAGTCAGGGAAGACATACTGACATACAGTATTTGAATGTCGTCAGGGATCAGAGCTTCCTAAAATTTCTAAGGCTGACGTCCCCTTAAAAAAACAAATGTTAAATAAATAAATAAAATAAATAAGAGGCAAAAAAACAAACCTATTTCTCCTGTTTCTAAATATCCTCAGAGTGAATGCAAAACTTCACTCAACGCCTCCTTAATGCCTTTGTGGTTCTAAAGCCTTCACAGGAGGTTTCTGTCCCTGCTACTCCTTGGTCTTCTACCCCTCTTAAGAGACCAAGCTTCCTCTGATGATGATGCAGATTCTGAAGAGTCCATGACTTATTCTTTTCACATTCCTCATCCCTTAGATTATGGTTCTGAGGAAGAAGAGTCCATCAGCCCTGACTCTCCTTTTGAGAAGATTACTTTTGGTGACACTATTTTCTAAATAATAGATTTTTTTAATTGAGATTGTACTCGGGTGGCTGTTCAGAAGAGGTACTGTGAGCTTATACAAATGGAGTCTCCTTGGCCCTCTACTGTTCTTCCTGCCTTGCTGGATGCCTTTTCCACTGCTTTTCGTGCTCCTAATTCCCACCCCTGTGCTCCCAAAAAACATGATGGATTTTATAAAGTGCCTGATGATTTGCAAGCTTCTTTATAAGTGCCCCTCTGCTGACCCTTTTGTGGTGTCTGTTGCCTCTGCTAAACCTTCTAAACTGTTGCCTTCTTTTGCTTTCCTCTGATGAGGACAACAGAACGATGGAGAGGCTGGGTAAGGAACAGTATACTTCTGCTACCCTGACCTTTAGAGCTGTGAACTGTCAGACACATATGACCAGATATGTTTTGACTCTTCATTCTTGGGCCTGTCAGGCTATTTCAGATCTTCCTGATTCTGAGGGGAAGGCCTCTGCTCTTTCCTTACTAGAGATGTCTTCTCATGTTGCTAACCATTCCATTCAATGTAGGTATGATGCACCTGATGCCTTCTCTAGGGCTGCTGCCTTTGGTTCTGTATTGAGGAGGTATTCTTGAGTCCAACTTCAACTTTTGCCTTTGAAGATATTGAGGTTAAATTGATGGATGCTCCTCTGAGCAATACACATTTGTTTGTTGGTGGTGCTGCTGAGTTGTTTAAGTCCCTGTAGGAAGAGGGTAACACTTTACAGGATTTAAAACATATTTTTGTTTCACTTGTCCCCAAATTTCAAATGACTTACCCTAATAAGCCTGCTTTTATATATATAGACAGTCTCACCTTCTCCCCAAAGGCAAAAAGTGTGGTAGAAGGGCTCCTCCTGCTTAAGGCTACCCAAACTCCTTTACCTCAGAAACCTTTCTTTCCCGACAAACCAGGTGCTGTCGGATTATCCTTGCCCTGCTCTTCTTGGCCATATTCCTCTTTCTCTGCTACTTTCTCTGTCCCTTCCTGTTTGGTTAAAGCTCACCCAAGATTCCTGGGTTATTTCCATAATTCGACAGGGGTATTTCATGGATGTTCTTCATATTTCACTGCTGCAGTCATCACACTTGGTTATCTGCCTGCAGGTAGCCCTCAGTCGGCCCAAATACCAGAGTCTTGGAATTTCTGCATTGGATGCTGTCACCTCTTCTATGACATCAGGTCATCAGGGGTATAAAACATGCAGCCGATGCCATTACATCAGCTTTTCTTGTTGCTTGGGCGCCTGGAGCAGAAGCAGTTCGCAAGTGCCGGTCGGCCGCTACCTGAAATTTTCATTTTTCGAGTTTCAAACCTGACGTCTTCTAAAGATAAGTACACCATTGGGGATTCTTTTTTCTTGCTCTAACCGATGTCAGAAAAAGTTAACAATTGTCTTCCCTGTGGAAGGCAAATACCTCACAGAGATTTTCATTCCTACTGCATTACCTGTTTAGGCCCAGACCATGACGTCCCTTACTGTTGGCTTTGTGCCTTGTTTAATGCCCGAACTATTCATCGGCTGGCTATTTTTGTTGCTAAATTCTTTCGCTGTCTCTCTCCATATTCCAAAATGGCTTTGGTAAGCCATCCTACTACAGATCTTCCGAAAAAATGTAAGGATAAGGACTGATATAGACAGCATAGGTCCAAAACTGCCGACAACTCTTCCATTAAGTTAGTCGCCAGTCCGCCTGTACTCAGTGAGGCACCTTCGCACCCCCTGATACCTGCTTCTACAGATTCGCAGGCCTCTGCTGAGACCCATTCCGAGTCCAGTATGCTGCAAGATGCTTCTTCGATTATGGAACCTGTGGATGTCTCTACCTTGGCTGGGTCTGGAGCCATTGTGCAGGCACCGGCTTCTAAGGGTGTATTCCAACCTGCCGATGTTAGTAGTAAACAGAATACTTTGTTTCAGACTAAAACGACAGTTTCTCAGGTCCAGAGTTTGCACTACGCCTAGAAAACAGACGACCAAAGCGCATGCTCAAGCTCCCATGCCACAGAAACAAATGTTTAGAATGGCTGAAGACTTTATAACTCTAATCAGGGGAAGTCAGCCTTCCCCCTCTAAAAGACAAAGAATTGATTTCCCTTCTGATTCAACAGACCAAGAGTCCGATGACTCTGATCCCTCTGATTACCAGGACATACCCTTATTTACCTATGAAGATTCAGATGCAGAGGATTCCATTCCCTCTGCCTCCCCTCAAGACTTTTCTTTTGGTGAAACCTTGCATACCTTAAGAGAGCATTTCCGCCTGGAATGCCAGGACTACCCACAGTCCAAAAAGAGACTCAGAGAATTTTTAGACTTGCCTCAGCAGAGGCCTCTAGCTATACCCCCTGTCCTAGATATTGTAGATTATGTTTTCATGGAATTCAGTCTTACTCCTGATACTTTACCACCAGCTCCTAGAAAGCCTGGCAGGTATTACAGGGTAACTGACTCTCTCAAATTTCTCTTTAAGAATCCCACTGCGGATCCAGAGAATCCCACTGTGGATCCAGAGACCATTCCCAGGGACCTAAAGGCATCAAGGCTACTACAGCCAAAAATCCTTCCCCTTCGGACAGAGATTCAAGGGCTTTGGACAGATGGAGCAAGAAGGCATATACCTCTGCAACTTTTGCCATCAGGGCTTGAAATTGCCAGTTTCACATGTTGAAGTACCAGCAGCATATTATGGAACTAATTAAACAAAAAATGTTGTTGCTTCCAGATTTTGCAGAAAATAAAGATTTACAAGAGTTAATGCATTCTGCAAACCAAGTCAGTAAACATACTTTTCAGTGTGGTTTTGATGCCTTAGAAGCATCTTGTAGGGCTGCTGTCACTGGGTCTGTACTGAGAAGGCATGCCTGACTGAAGGAACAAATCTTGCCAGACCATGTCAAAGCAAAATTACTAGATGCTCCATTAAACCAGGAACATTTGTTTGGCACAAAAGCAGAAGAGGTTCTTAAAAAGATGGAGGAAAAAGCTAAATCTATGCAAACTGTTAAAGATTTCTTACAGGTACAGCCACCTAGATTCAGTAGGCATTGGCCTTCAAAAAACTGGTCCTTTCCAGTCCCTACCAGGTCTTCTCAGCCCAAACCCAGGGGCAACAGACCACCAAGGCTACAGTCTCAGGGTACACAGAGATCTAAACAATGGAGTGCTCCCCCCTAAAAATAGGGAGTAGTGAGCCACCCCCTTATGGAAAAAATTCACAATGACTTGTCTATCATCCTTCCCAGCCATGCCCAAGTACTTGCACACCTAGGAGGAAAACTTGCCCTGCATGCAAAAAAATTGGATGTCCATTACCCAGGACTGATGGGTCCTAAATCTTGTATCCCAGGGATACAGATTCTACTTCCACTCACTGCCAACCCCAAGCGGGTTGCCAGACCTTCCTCCAAACCAGTGGGCAGAGGCTCAAAAGCAAGTACTTTCTCTTCTCAGCATCAGGGCTATTCAACCTCTTCCAGTAGAGCAAAGAGGACAGGGATGTTCTTCGTGTTTCACTGTTGCAGTCATCACATTTGGGTTATCTGCTTGCAGTAGCCCTCATTCGGCCTGATTATCAAATTTTTGGGTTCTTCGCCAGTTGCTGTCTCATCTTCCATGACATCAGGTAGTCAGGGGTATAAAGCATACAGCTGATGCCATTACATCAGTCTGCCCAAAGCAGAAGCAGTTTACAAGTGCCTGTCCAATTCCTGAAATTTTTGTTTTCGAGTTTTAGAACCAAAGTCTTCAACTAAGCTAAGTACCCCGTTGGGGAAACTTTTTCTTGCTCTAAACCGATGTCAGTAAAAGTCAATAATTGTGTTTCCTGTGGAAAGCAAATACCTCATAAAAGATTTTCGTTAGTACTATATTCTTTGCCTAGGCCCTGACCACGACGTACCTCGCTGTCGGTTTTGTGCCTTATTTAAACAACGAACTATTCGTCATCTGTATATTTACGCTTTTAAATATTCTAAATATTTTGGTACTCAGTTCAATTACCCAGATATGGCTTCAGTAAGCTACCCGACTACCGACATTACGAAAAAACGCAAAGATAAAGACTGAGACAGACCGCATAGGTCCAAAGCTGCCAACGACGCTTCTCCTAAGCTAGTCGCCAGTTCGCCAGTACTCAGTGAGGCGTTTTCGCAGCCCCTGATACTCGCTACTTCAGATTCGCAGGCCTCTACGGAGACCCATTTGGAGTCCGGTATGCCGCGAGATGCTTCAACTGTGGAACCTGCGGATGTCTGTACCTTGTATGGGTCTGGTGCCGCTGTGCAGGCACCGGCTTCTGAGGGTGTATTCAGGCCTACTGACTTGCTTATTAAACCGGCACCATCTTCTTCAAGGCCTAAAACTCGCTCCATGCCTAGAAAACTGACGCCCAGACCACATGGTCAGGCCTCTATACCTAAAAAACAAATGATAAGAATGGCTGAAGACCTTATTACTTTAATCGGGGGAAGCCAGCTTCCCCCTCTAAGAGATCTAGGACTGAGTTTGCTTATGATTCTTCTGATCAGGATTCTGAAATTTCTGTTTCCTCTGATGACCAGGATTTACCCTTGTCTACCTATGAGGAATCTGATGCAGAGGACTATATTCCCTCTGCTCCCCCTCCAGAGGATTTCTCTTTTGGTGAAACCTTGCATACTCTTAGGGAGCATTTTCGCTGGGAAAGCCAGGATTACTCTGACTCTAAAAAGAGGCTTAGGGATTTCTTACTCCTGCCCCAACACAGGCCTGTAACTATCCCCCCTGTAGTGGACATTGTGGATGATGGCTTTTTGGAATCTAGCTTGGACCCTGACTCTTTACCTCCTGCTCCCAGAAAACCAGATAGATATTACAGGGTTCCTGATTCTCACAAGTTCCTCTTTAAAAATCCTACTGCCGATCCTGAGACCATTTCACAGGGACCCAAGGACATTAAGGCTACTGCTGCCAAAAATCCCTACCCCCTCTGATAGAGATTCCAGGGTGCTGGATAGATGGGGTAAGAAGGTATACACTTCTGAAACCTTGGCCATTAGGGCTTTAAACTACCAGTTTCATATGTTAGTGTCAGCAGCATATTATTGGATTGCTTAAATAGAAAATTATGTTGATTCCTGACTGTGCTGAAAATAAAGATGCACAGGATTTAATGCATTCTGCAAAACAAGTTGGAAAACAAACTTTGCAATGTGGTTTTGATTCACTAGAGGCATCTTGCAGGGCTGCTGTCCACTGGGTCTGTACTTAGAAGGCATGCTTGGCTTAAGGAGCAATCTTTGCCAGATCATGTTAAAGGTAAATTGCTGGATGCTCCCTTAAACCAGGACTGCTTGTTTGGCAACAAAGCAGAAGTACTTAAAAAGATGGAGGAAAAAGCTAAATCTATGCAAACTGTTAAAGATTTCCTGCAAGTACAGCCTCCCAGATTTAGTAGGCATTGGCCCTCTAAGAATTGATCCTTTCCTGCCTCTTCCAGGCCTTCTCAGTCCAATCCCAGAACCCGCAAAACACCCAGGCTTCTGTCCCAAGGTACTCACAGGACTAAGCAGTGGGGGGCTCCCACTTCCAAAGCAGGGATTAGTAAGACTCCCCACTATGGTAAACTGTCTCAATGACTTAACTTTAAAGCATCCAAGCCCTGCACAACTGACTGCTCCTTTAGGGGGAAAGATTGCCCTGCAGGCAAAAAATTGGGAACTCATTACCCAGGACAAATGGGTTTTAAATGTAGTTTCCCAAGGATACAGATTCCACTTCCACATCTTACCAACCCCAAACGTTTGGCCAGATCTACCCCCCAAGTCAGTGGGCAGAGGCTCGAAAGCAAATTTTCTCTCTAAGTATCAGAGCTATTCAAACTGTCCCAGAAGAGGAAAGGAGACAAGGTTTCTACTCTAGTTTTCCTGGTGCCCAGAAAAGACAACTCCTGGCATTCTGTCCTGGACCTCTCTATCCTAAACACATTTTTGTTAATCCCAAAATTCAAGATGCTAACTCTTAAGTTGCTTCCTGTGCTAGGCAAGGATGCCTGGTTGGCGACACTGGATTTAAAGAAAGCCTACCTGCACATCCCAGTCAGGGAATCTTGCAGAAGATACCTACGCTTCAAAGCAGGCTGCATCCACTATCAGTTCTGTGCACTGCCCTTTGGCGTATCTACTGCACCCAGGGTATTCACAAAATGCCTAGCTCCAGTCATTGCATTTTGCAGGCAAATAAATTTTCAAATATACCCATACCTGGACAGTTGTCTAATTCAGGCAGAAAGCCAGGACATACTATTGAATCATCTGGCATTTGTACAAAAATGCTAACTTCTCTGGGGTACACCATAAACTAAAAGAAATCACATCTTGTACCCTGCCAACAAATTGTATTCCTGTGAGCAAGCTTGAACACATCTTCCCAGATGGCTTTCCTCACGCCAGAGAAGCAAGTTCATTTGACAACCTATTTCAAACTACTGGCCGCAAAGACCGAGCTTTCTGCAAGGAAAATACTGCAAGCCTTGGGGTTCATGGCCTCCTGTATTCTCCTAATTCCATATGCAAGACTGCATATGAGGAAACTACAATGGTATCTAAAAAGCCTATGGTGTCAGCATTCTCAGGATCTAGAAGCAATGATCCCTGTCATACCTTGCCTACAGATAGTTCCTTTGATGGGCAGAGACCTGCCACCAAAACAAGGGACTACCATTCACTCTACCCCCCTGCCGCCCAAACCCTAACTACAGACGCATCAGACTATGCATGGGGGGCTCACTTGGCAGGGAAGTGCATTCAGGGCAAATGGAACCCAAGTCAAATGCACCTGCATATCAATCAAAAAGAAATGTTAGCTGTACAGAATGCTCTGACAGCCTTCAAGGACTACATTCTTCCAGGACAGTTAATGGTAAAGACGGACAACACCACTGTTATGTGGTACATAAGCAAGCAGGGGGGGAACCCACTCATACCCTCTCTGCAGACTAGCCATGACTCTGTGGAACACAGCCTTGAGCTGTCAAGTGCACCTACAGGCTCAATTCCTGCCAGGAAAGCTAAATACACTGGCAGACGAACTAAGCAGAAATCTCATGGACCCACACGAGTGTAAACTGGAACGAAAGATATTCAACATGTTGAGAAACAAATGGGGGAGCCCAGAGATGGACTTGTTTGCCTCCCCCCAGAACTACCAATTGGGCATATTCTGCAAAAGGACTACCCAAAAACAAGCTTGGAAAGTGGATGCCCTCTCCTTCGTTTTGAAAAACCTTTCAGTTTATGCCTTTCCGCCTCTGCCTCTCCTCTCCAAGGTACTACTAAAGATCAAACAGGACTAACAAAGGACGATACTGATTGCACCAGACTGGCCACGCCAACACTGGTACCCCCTTTTGCGCAGTGTGTCACTGCTGGCACCATGGCACCTGCCTCAGACCCCTGCCCTGCTGTCCCAGCAGGAGGGACAGATTCTGCACCCTCAGCTTCAAACCCTGAACCTGGCAGCCTGGCTAATTACCTGATCTCTCGGTTACCATCCCACGGTAAGCAAGTGTTGGATGCCATTCTGGAGGCAAGAAGGCCTAGTACTAGAAAATCTTATACTGAAAAATGGAGAACATTCTGATGTCCTTCAAGAATGCAACTGCAGTCATAACATGTGGGTTGTCCTGCCTCAGGCAGCCCTCGGTCGGCCGGATTCCAAAGTCTGGGTCCGACGTCGGCTGATGTCGCATTTCTCTCCGACATCAGAGCGGCTGGAGTACATAAGCATCAGCCGACGCCATTTTCTTCAGTCTTTCTTGCCGCGCGGTGCCCGAAGCAGAAGCAGTTCGCAAGTGCCGGTCGGTCAGCTCCTGTATTCTTCGATCCCGAAGTCATCAAAAAAGCTAAGTACCCCGTTGGGGACCTTTTCTTGCCTCAGCCGTTGTCAGACATTACTGAAAAAGTTAACAATGGTCTTTCTTGTGGTAAACAAATACCTCATAAGAATTTCCACTCTTACTGTCTTCCTTGCCTTGGCCCAGACCACGACGTCTCGGCCTGTGTAGCCTGTGCTCGCTTCAACAAGCACACTCTCAGGCGCCGGGCAGAGTTCGCTGTAGATTTTTTCAGCGAAAAATTTGCTTACACAATGCCGTCGGAACTTCCGACATCGCAAACTCCCAAGAAACAAAAAGACTGGGAGCGACATCCTCGGCCCGCGTCTACCACCGACTCCACGCCAAAACATACCTCGAGTGCTCCGGTTCCCGCTGAGACGGTCTCTCCACCGCTCCGAACCGAAGACACCGCATTACCGACGACTCCGATTCCGGATATCACTCCGACGCCAGTTATTGATTTTCCTCCGGATACCGAAACCGAGGAAATGCCCGAGACCATTGCTGTAGACAAGGTCACTCCTGCATGTGTAGCTGCCAGGCCTCCTATGGCCATGTCTGTTAAGGCCTACAGTAGGGCTAAGGCAGCCAGCAAAACTAAGCATCTTACTACTAAAACCTTACCTCAGCCTACTCCAGAGACACAAATTATGACTATGGCTGCTGACTTAATTTCTATGATTAGAGGTTCACAGGCCCATCCTGAGAGAGGATCCCAGCCTCCTTCTGATAAAAGGCCCCGGGTTGAACCCTCTGACCCTATTCCGTCAGATGAAGATTCTGAGGACTCTGTCCATTCTGATGGCCAGGAAGAGCTCTTCCAGACCTATGAGGACTCGGATGCAGAGGATTCCATCCCCTCGGCCTCCCCTCCTGAGGACATTTCTTTTGGGGAAGTCCTACATACCATGAGGGAACATTTCAAGTGGCAAGGCCAGGAATATTCTGATTCCAGAAAACGCCTTCGAACTTTCCTTAAGAAGCCCCAGCACAGGCCCTTAGCTATTCCTCCTGTACTTGATGTTTTGGATGATTTATATTCTGACTCTAGTGTTACCCCTGACTCTCTCCCTCCTGCTCCAGCCAAGCCAGACAGGTATTACAGGGTCCCAGAAACACATTCCCATTTATTCAGGGCCCATACTGCTGATTTGGAAACTATTTCACAGGGGCCTAAAGGGGTTTCAGCTTCCACCTCTAAAAATCCACTGCCCTCCAACAGGGAAGCTAGGTCATTAGAGAGATGGGGTAAAAAGGTTTACACATCTACTACCTTATCTATGAGAGCTTTGAATTGCCTTTTTCATATGTTACAATATCAGGATTTCCTGTTAGAAGATTTACAGAAAACATTGGCCACTCCTGATCCTTTAGACAGGAAGGCTTTGCAGGAAGCTGTACATAACTCTCAGCAAGTAAGCAATCACTTCCTGCAGTGTGGATATGATGCACTGGAAGCTTCATGTAGGGCAGCTATGACAGGGGCAGTCATTCGTAGACATGCATGGTTAAAAGATCAACCTCTACCAGATCATGTAAAGGCAAAACTTCTGGATGCACCTTTGGAAAAGAACAAGCTTTTTGGTGCTAATGCTAAGGATGTGTTAAAGTCCATCGAGGAAAAAGCAAAATCAGTTCACACGGTGAAAGATTTCCTCCAGGTTCAACCCCCCAGATTCAGTAGGAATTGGCCTTCAGAGAACTGGTCCTTTCCTAATCCAGAAAAGTTTCAAAGGGGTAAAAACAGACGTGGCCGAGGAAGAGGACAATACAGAAGTCCTTACAGGGGACGACAATGGCAGCCAGGAAACCAAAGAAGTGACGCAGGGGTTTCACCTGCCCCACAACAACAATCTCAATGACTTTCCTCTACTTCCGCCTACCAGGGAACAAATAGAAGCTCCCTTGGGCGGGAAATTATCTCTGTTTGCAGAAAATTGTCACAGACTGACAAAGGACAAATGGATTTTGGACATTATAGACCGAGGTTACAGGTTCCATTTTCATACCTTGCCAAGAAAACAAGGCATGCCAAACCTACCACAAAACCAGAGGGCAGAGGCTATCAAGCAAATTTCTCTGCTGACTCGGATGAAAGCAATAGAAAGATTTCCTCAACAAGAACAAGGCCAGGGGTTTTACCCAAGACTGTTCCTTGTTCCAAGAAAGGAATCTCAATGGAGACCAATACTGGATTTGTCCGCATTAAACACCTTTCTCATAGTACCAAAGTTCAAAATGCTGACTCTACAGCAACTCCTTCCCATGCTGGGCAAGGGGTCTTGGCTGATTACTCTGGACCTTAAGGAGGCATACCTGCATGTCCCTATCAGACACAGCTGCAGAAGATATCTCAGATTTCTTGCAGGGCCAGAGCATTATCAATTCTCAGCATTGCCATTTGGCTGATCTACTGCGCCCAGAGTATTCACAAAATGCCTGGCTTCAGTAATTGCTCATTGCAGGCTCCAGGGGATACAAATTTACCCCTACTTGGATGACTGCCTCATACAAGCGGACGACAAATTGATATTGACAAAAAACTTGGACTATGTCATACGATTACTTCAAGCTCTGGGATACACAGTCAACTTCCAAAAGTCAAGACTGCAGCCATCCCAGCAAATAATCTTCTTAGGGGCAAAATTAGACACAGCCTCTCAAATGGCTTACCTGACAGAAGACAAGCAAGAGAAGCTAACTCATTACTTCAAAGGTTTAGCAAAACTTACCCAGATGACTGCAAGGAGATTCCTACAGGCCCTGGGTTACATGGCATCCTGCATTCTCCTGGTTCCATTAGCAAGACTACACATGAGAAAGTTTCAATGGTACCTAAAAAGCATTTGGTCTCAGCACAGCAACAACTTGGAGACAACCATACTGCTCATTCCATGCCTACAAAAGGAATTCCTATGGTGGGCCTCGGTGAGCCAGGCAAACACAGGTATGTCATTCAAAAAACCACAGATAACACAGACCATGACCACAGACACCTCAGACCTTGGATGGGGGACGCACATGGAAGGCAGGTGTATACAAGGACAATGGTCTCCAAAGGAAACACATCTGCATATAAACCAAAAGGAAATGCTGGCAGTAATGCATGCCATCGAGGCCTTTCAACACCAACTTCAGCAAGGCCATTTACTGATACGGACAGAAAACACCACTGTGATGTGGTATATAAACAAGCAAGGGGGCACCCACTCTTACCCCCTTTGCAGACTGACAATGCATCTTTGGGAAAAATCACTGAGCCTAAACATCCAGTTACAATCCCAGTTTGTTCCAGGCAAAGACAATGTGTTGGTGGACAGCCTAAGCAGGAATTTCACAGATCCACACGAGTGGAGGTTACATCCGAAGATCTTCACACAACTCACTTCGACATGGGGCAGGCCAGAAGTAGACCTATTTGCCTCTCACCTCAACCATCATCTACAAAAATTCTGCACAAGGGCATACCATCCACAAGCTTGGAAAATAGATGCTCTCTCATTCAACTGGAACTTCCTAACAATCTATGCATTCCCACCTCTGCCACTGATGACCTCAGTATTACTAAAGATCAAAGCAGAGAGACCCAAGGGAATCATAATAGCTCCGGACTGGCCAAGACAACACTGGTATCCACTACTGCGGAGCATATGTCACACCAGGAAGTGGGCCCTTCCCCAATGGCCTCTACTTTTGACTCAACACAATTTCAAAACACTGCATCCAAACCTTCAGACACTGCAGCTAACAGCCTGGGAGATCCCATAAATAGCCTCAACCTGTCTCTCTCCAAGGAAGTTCAGCAGATACTAACAGAGGCTCGAAGACCATCCACCAGAAAGGTTTACTTAGCAAAATGGAAGAGATTCAGCATTTGGAATACCAGCAAGGGGCATGATACATCATTGTTGAACATCCCACTCATCTTGGATTATTTGGCAGATATGCTAAAGAACGGCCTCTCATATTCTTCCATAAAGATACATGCATCAGCTATTTCAGCTAGATATAACACTGATCCTCCTGTCTTTTCACACCCTTTGCTAAGACAATTCCTCAGGGGAATCAAGAACATTAAGCCACCAAGAAAGGCCCCAGTGCCAGCCTGGGACCTCAATTTTGTTCTAGAAAAACTGACTCTACCTCCATTTGAGCCAGCAGCTTCAGTTGACTTGCAATTTCTCTCATGGAAGACAGCTTTCCTGTTGGCAATTACCTCAGCAAGAAGGGTTTCGGAACTACAGGCCCTAATGGCAATACCACCGTTCATAATTTTTCACAGAGACAGGGTTTCATTAAGGACCAACCCTACTTTTATGCCTAAGGTGGTATCTAGGTTTTCTTTAAATCAAGCTATTCATCTGCCTGCTTTCTTCCCCAATCCTGAGAATAAGGGGGAAAGACTGTTACATACCTTGGACATTCACAGACAACTTTGATACTACCTGGACAGAACCAAGGCCGGTAGGAAGTCTGAAAAACTTTTTGTAGCTTACGCCCCTGCAGTCCAAGGAAAAGCAATTTCAAAACAGACTATTTCAAAATGGATTGGACATTGCATCAGATTCTGTTATTCCTTTCATGGAAAGACTGTTCCAGCCAATGTCAACCACATTCCACCAGAGCTACAGCCACCTCTACAGCATTCTTAAGAGGGGTGCCTACTAAGGACATTCTAGAAGCTGCTACATGGAGCTCTGTGCATACATTCTCCAAACACTACAATCTCCCTTTATACTCCAGATCCAGAGCAGGCTTTGCTTCGGCAGTCCTGCAGGGTTTGATCGCCACACCATCTTTTTCCTAGAGCATTCCTCCTCCCCCAGCTAAGCTATGGTATTCTACCCACATGTTATGACTGCAGTTGCATTCTTGAAGGACATAGTACAGTTTTGTACCTACCATAAATGTAGATGTCCGATAGATATGCAACTGCAGTCAGATTTTCCCTCCCTCCATACCCCTCTATGCCTAGGGTCCACTCCTATCCCTGTTTCTCTTAGCTGGGGATATCTGTTATGGTGTATTTGTTTTATTGCTCATTTATTTGTCTGGAATCCTGTTTTTGTCTTCCAATTTGATTACAGCCTTCCTTGGAGGGCACCTGGCATCTGGGGCAAGAAACACTGAAGAAAATGGCGTCGGCTGATGCTTATGTACTCCAGCCGCTCTGACGTCGGAGAGAAATGCGACATCAGCCGACGTCGGACCCAGACTTTGGAATCCGGCCGACCGAGGGCTGCCTGAGGCAGGACAACCCACATGCTATGACTGCAGTTGCATATCTATTGGACATCTACATTTATGGTAGGTACAAAACTGTACTTTTCTGGAACCAAACTCAGGGGATGGGCACAACAGCGCCCAATTTACCTCAGATTCTTCAATACTTAACTGAGATGCTTCACAAGGGCCTTTTCTTTTCCTCCATCAAAATTCATGCCTCAGCCATTTCAGCTCATTACAACACAGTCACCCCTCTTCTCTCATCTACTGCTGAAGCAGTTCCTCAGAGGAGCCAAAAACTTAAGACCACCCAAGAGAGCCCCTACTCCAGCCTGGGACCTTAATTTTGTATTGGAAAAACTCGCTCTACCTCCTTTTGAGCCAGCTAAAAATGCAGAGTTGAAATTCCTTTCTTGGAAAAAAAACCTTCCTTTTAGCCATCACTTCAGCAAGAAGGGTGTCTGAATTACAGGCCCTTATGGCAGTGGAGCCTTTCATCATCATCTTTTATGTGGACAGGGTGTCCCTCAGGACCAGTCCCCCCTTAATGCATAAGGTGGTATCCAGTGTGGCTCTTAATCAGTCCATTCATTTACCAACCTTCTTTTCTAATCCACAGAACAAAGGGGAATGAATACTGCACTCCTTAGACAACTTAGATTTTACTTGGACAGGACTAAACCTCTCAGGAAATCTGAACAGCTGCTGGATGCATTTGCTGTAGGGGCAGAGGGGAAGGCCATTTCAAAGCAAACCATTTCTAAATGGATAAGCCATTGCATTAATTTCTGCTATAAGCACCATGGAAAACCTACCCCACAGGGGATAAGACCACATTCAACCAGGGCTGCATCTACCTCTACAGCCTTTCTCAGGTGTCCCTACCAGGGGCATCCTAGAAACTACAATCCAAAAATCGGCCTCTGTTGCAACAAGATGAAGAAAGATAAAAAATTTCAAATAAGCAACTAAGAAGTGCTTACAGAAAGAACTTTAACAAATAAAAATAAATCTGATACATCCAGTGAATCAAGCGCTTTCGTCTCCAACCATTTGGAGACTTTATCAAGACAGAGCATGCCCCAAGGGACAGCAAATTTATAATACAAAGTTAATTACTGAACCAGTCAACATCCAGGGTTCATGACTAATTCATGAGCAATGACTATTCCTACAATTTACATCTAATAATGTCAGATAATCACACATAAAACTTCATCATCCTAAATATTACCCACTATAATACATATAAATACATAACTATAAAATACATTATTAAAATAAAATTGAATATGTGTAAGTAAAATCTAATAAAACCCCAACATTTCCTATATGTTGTACACTTCAAATAATATATTGTAATATAAATGAATAAATGCATGTATAAATAAACACATAATAGATACAGTATACAATTCACCAATGTGTGTGTGTGTGTGTGTGTGTGTGTGTGTGTGTATATATATATATATATATATGTAAAAAACATAAAATTAATGCATATGTTTCAACTATTAAAAATTTCAAGAACATTTCTTTAAAAGCATCATCTGTCTAAAGCTTTTAATCTTAAAAAGCAAGTAATTGCAACGGATTCATTTAAGCCTGGCCATTGGGTTGCATATGTTTTCAACTGCCATATGGCCTCACTTTTCTCCAAATATCAAGTCCAAGGTCCACCTCTTGGGTCTAGTTCAATAACTTCAATAACAGTGAATTTAAAATCATGTCGGGCCATTCCATACAATGTTTTACAAGGGCATTGGTTTCTTTTTGCAGTCCGATATCCCTCAAATGTTCATAAATACGTTTTTTAAGTTTCCTTTCTCTCTTTCCAATATAAAAACAAATACATTTGGAACAGAAAGCACAATAAACCAACCTTCTCAGTATAACAGCTGCACTTTTGTTATAAATAGATCTTTATACCATTTATGTTAAATTTTGACCCTTCCTTAATATGTTGGCAATAATTGCATGCCCCACACTTCCTCATATGGCCCCCATTTCGAATCTGGTAACTCCTTTCAAAGATCTTCTTTAAGGTTTGTCCCTTTCTATATACCACAATAGGCTTCTCACGTATGCATTGTCTAATGTCATTGCTTGAGGTCAAAATTATCCAATTTTTATCCAAAATCCTGAACATTTCTTTACTGTCAAGATTATAAGAAGTGATAAAAGCTGAATGAAACTTCCCATTTGCCTGCACTTGTTCAACAGGTGTCATAACAGTCACATTAACATTGCTGCTCATATTAACGGAACCAACATTCAAATTTAAAACTATATAACTGTTCCCTTCATTGCCAGAGTGCACCATTTCCGAATTCAATATAGCATGATAAAACCCTCTCTCTCTCTTATTAACTACTTCCAACATTAAGTTGTTAATCAAGTTCAATGGGTATTCTCTTTTAAGAAACCTATCTTTCAACAGTTCACATTCATCCAAAAAAAGAGTTGAAACTAGACACCATCCGAGCAGCTCTAACAAACTGTCCCTTAACAAATGCTCTTTTTTGCTTGAAGGGATGGATACTTTCAAACAGTAAAAAACTGTTTGAATACGTTTACTTCCTATAAATACAGGACTCAAAATTCCTTAAGACTGTTTTTTTTGTCAGTTTAACATCCAAATATGAGATTTCATTGTGATCGATATTATGGGTGAACCTTAAAAAGGCTGCTGAATTATTCATGCGAGTTAAAAATTCATTAATCATCTCACTTGGTCCATCCCAAAATATAAAAATATCATCCAAAAATCTCACATACATTTTACAATATTGATAATAAACTGAATTAATAACAAACTTTTTCTCCCATTGTAGCATCACCAAATTAGAGTACAAACCATCACATGGAGAACCCATAGCAGCACCAACTGCTTGGATAAAAAATATACAGTTATTTTTCAACACAAGTTAAAATAGTTGTTCGTATACATTAATTTTTGGTTGTGATGCTCCTTTTTCCAATAGTCACATGCCCATTGACTACCAGTATCATGGGGTATTGAGGTGTACAAATTCTTCACATCAATAGTGATGAATACACCTGTCTCACTGTATTCTAAATTATTAACCCTTTCTAAAAAAATCCCATGAATCCTTACAAATAATAGTTCCTTCACTAATAAAACATTTCAAATTAATATCCAAGTATTTTGCTATGGGATAAGTGATAGAGCCATGCCCATTCACTATAGGACGCATAGGTGGATCAACCATATTCTTGTGTAGATAAACTGTCACGGAGTCCTCAGTAAGTGCTCGCTCACCTCCAGGTACCAGTCGGGATGAATACAATGGTCTCCCAACACATATAGTAAAACCATTTATTGTATAACCAAATAGGAATAAAAACAAGTATATATCCACGATGACACAAACAATGGTTAAGCGCTTTCAGCCATGAAATGGGCTTCTTCAGAACACTCCATAACATTTAGGAACGCCTTAAATAGCTTTTTTGGCACCAACGTTATTTCAAATTTTTAAAGGGATATTGCCCTATTACTTTATCCTGTTGTAAACATTCACAATATTATTCATATAAGAATCTAACTCAACATTGTCAACTGTTAAAATATTAAAATTCTACCTTAGTAAACTATTCTGTCTTATCAGCACGTCATCCATGAGTTAGTACATTGTTTCATATAACATCGCTGAACTGCGATGTGTAAACCTATACTACAGTATTAAATCGTAACTACAATGGATCCTTACTGTCATTGTTCTTTCTCTCTCATAATAATAAACTTCTGTTAAATCAAAAAATATATAATTAAACATCATTAATGTTCAATTTTAAAATCAGATAAAAATTCATTACATAACTTCCATTAATACTTGGTCCTATACATATTTTTCTATGTTATTTAGCTGCTACTTCTGGCCAGCAGTCCAGACCATATATGATCAAAATCAACTGGCCAATTGTTTCAGCTGAATGAAAGTATTGATCCCAAGTATTTATTGACTGAACATTAAATACAGAAATAAACTTAAAAAACAAATTTGATTAAAAATAATATTTATGTTGTGGTGGATGCTTCATAACTATGAGCGCACACTAATACAATTTATAACATGAAAGGACCAAATTCATTTCACAGCCTAGCAATAATACTAAATATTTATTGGTATGGCTATTGAAACCCGACTATATCAAATAATCGCATCACTTAAAGAAATATATGAATATGCTTATAATATATCTAGAGTGCTGATTTTTGTCCATTGTATCTATATGGCACAACTAAAAGGAATTTTATTTAACATATTATTCCTTACCTATAATAGGCATACAATCAGTTGTAAGATGTCTGACTTCATTAATCACTGCCT
Source organism: Protopterus annectens (assembly GCF_019279795.1). NCBI lineage: Eukaryota > Metazoa > Chordata > Ceratodontiformes > Protopteridae > Protopterus > Protopterus annectens. The sequence continues at coordinate 608,536,986 of NC_056748.1, forward strand.
ACAAAACCCACTGTATATTTAAATCTAATAAATTCCTTCCTTTTCTGACCATCAATAAGTCAGAAATTACTTATAATTCTGTGAAATAACTACGTTATCAATGTGTAATTTCAATACCAATAAATTCTTTCATTAGGACCTGTATGACATGTATATGTATGTGTGTAATATATATATATATATATATATATATATATATATATATATATTATTTATTTATTTTTATTTTTATTTTCCTATGTCCCACCTAACATACCCTATACTGTATTAAATTAAAAATTAAAATGGTAATGGTAATTGCATTAATGAAATAGGATGGGTTTCAGAGATATATTATCATTCAATCCAGGGGATGTAGTAGCATCAAGGTATATTTGCCACCATGCCTCTTTAAAACTTAAATACATTTTGAAGTCGCCTCCTCTTGGATCTAATTTAATAATATCCATAATTACAAATTTAAAGCCTTTCGTATGGCCCATAGTTTCTGTGTGTTGTGATAATGCATTGGTGGAATCCTTCTTAATTTTATATACATGTTCATAAATACGTTTATTTAGACTCTCTCAGTCTTTCCCACATAGAAACTGGGACATTGGTTACACATCGCTAGATATATTACCATTTTGGTATTGCAATTACCTTTTAATAATTTTACTTTTGTTTTCATAATATTGTGCAACTTAATTTCCTTTTCTTCATTAATGTACTTGCATTAGCTACAACATCCACATTTGTTTGTATGATTAATCCATGATGTGTTACACATCCTGTCACTTTGGGTATGATGTGCCAATAACCTTTTTAAATTGTTCCCCATCTTATGTACTATTCTTGGTTTACTTCCCATAATAGATAATAATACGGGATCACCTGTGATTAAATACCAATATTTGAAAAGTAGGTCCCTGATATCTCTAGCTACAGGGCTGTACAACATAATATAAGCTCTCTGATGATTACTGTTGTTTATAGTCTCTCTATTTGCATTCATTCCAATATTGGTAACACACACAGTTTCTCTACTTGATCCTAATAGGGGTTTGTATTTCTTCCCCCATTCCTCTAGTACATATTGGGCCACATTGTTCATCATATCTGACTGATATCCCCTGTCTCTGAATATATTGGTTATATTTCTTATTTCATTAGTTAATATTTTGTAATCGGATATCATACGTGCGGCCCTGATACATTGTCTCTTAAAAATGTTGCATTTCAGCTTAGGGGATGGTAACTACCATATCTATGTGGGAAAGACTGAGAGAAGTCTAAATAAACGTATTTATGAACATGTATATAAAATTAAGAAGAAGGATTCCACCAATGCATTATCACGGCACACAGACACTATGGGCCATACGAAAGGCTTTAAATTTGCAATTATAGATATTATTAAATTAGATCCAAGAGGAGGCGACTTCAAAATGTATTTAAGTTTTAAAGAGGCATGGTGGCAAATATACCTTGATGCTACTAAATCCCCTGGATTGAATGACAATACATCTCTGAAACCCATCCTATTTCATTAATGCAATTACCATTACCATTTTAATTTAATACAGTATAGGTATATAGGTATGTTGGGTGGGACATAGGAAAATAAAAGTAAATATATATATGTCATACAGGTCCTAATGAATGAATTTATTGGTATTGAAATTACACATTGATAACATGTAGTTATTTCACAGAATTATAAGTAATTTCTGACTTATTGATGGTCAGAAAAGGAAGGAATTTATTAGATTTAAATACAGTGGGTTTTGTAGGCAGTGATTAATGAAGTCAGATATCTTACAACTGATTGTATGCCTATTATAGGTAAGGAATAATATGTTAAATAAAATTCCTTTTAGTTGTGCCGTATAGATACAATGGAGAAAAGTCAACACGCTAGCTATATTATAAGCAGATTCATATATTTTTTAAGTGATGCGATTGTTTGATATAGTCGGGTTTCAATAGCCATACCAATAAATATTTAGTATTATTGATAGGCTATGAAATGAATTTGGTCCTTTCATGTTATAAATTGTATTAGTGTGCGCTCATAGTTATGAAGCATCCACCACAATATAAATATTATTTTTAATCAAATTTGTTTTTTAAGTTTATTTCTGTATGTTCAGTCAATAAATACTTGGGATCAATACTTTCATTCAGTTGAAACAATTGGCCAGTTGATTTCGATCGTATATGGTCTGGACATCTGGCCAGAAGTAGTAGCTAAATAACATAGAAAAATATGTATAGGACCAAGTATTAATGGAAGTTATGTAAAGAATTTTTATCTGATTTTAAAATTGAACATTAATGAGGTTTAATTATATATTTTTTGATTTAATAGAAGTTTATTATTATGAGAGAGAGAGAACAATGACAGTAAGGATCCATCTATGTTAGTTTGTAGTTACGATTTAATAATATAGTATAGGTTTACACATCGCAGTTTGGCGATGTTATATGAAACAATGTACTTAACTCATGGATGACGTGTTGATAAGATAGAATAGTTTACTAAGGTAGAGTTTTAATATTTTAACAGTTGACAGAATGTTGAGTTAGATTCTTGTATGAATAATATTGTGAATGTTTACAACAGGATAAAGTAACAGGGCAATATCCCTTTAAAAATGTGAAATGTTGGCGCCAAAAAAGATATTTAAGGTGTTTCTAAATGTTATGGAGTGTTCTGAAGAAGCCCATTTCATGGGTGAAAGCGCTTAACCATTGTTTGTGCCATCGTGGATATATACTTGTTTTTATTCCTGTTTGGTTATACAATAAAAGGTTTTACTATGTGTTGGGAGACAACTGTATTCGTCCCGATTGGTACCTGGAGGTGAGTGAGCACTTATTGGGGACTCCGTGACCGTTTATCTTTAGTTGTTTGTTTGGACATATTCTTGTGTAGTTTTGATAATCCAAATATACAAGGAGTTTTTGGATGGTGTACTGACAGGTAATTGTACTCATCTGTAGAAATTGAGCCTTCAATAAAGAGGTCCATTAATTCATTTTTTAACTTTGTTATAAATGCCATTTAACTCATTAATACAGATTTCTCTATATGCATCACTCGAGAATATTGTTCATCCTTGTGTTATAATCATCTAGGTCCATAATGACAATACCACCACCTTTATCTGGTTTTATAATCTGCACATCTCTATTAGACCTAGAAGCTGCTACCTGGAGTTCTGTAAATACCTTCACCAAGCATTACCATTTGCCAATTTTCTCTAAATCCAGAGCTGGCTTTGACACTGCAGTCTTGCAGGACCTTATAGCTGGTCCTAATGCTGTCTAATTTCCTCCTCCCATCCTTAGCTTTGGGAATCTACCGAAATGTGATGACTGCAACAGTGAAACACAAAGAACATAGTATAGTTGTCTACACTTACCATAAATGTAGATGTTTGAGTGTATTCACTGTTGCAGTCCTGATTACCCTCCCTCCAGCCCCTTGACTTATTTTGGCTATACCTCTCTTCTTGTTTACTATGCTTAAAGCTTTGTTGGAGGTGTAACCTTGTATATATAATTGTTTCCCATTATGGGGGCACCTGATATCTGGGGCAAGACAAAACGTGTAATGGCGTCGGCTGCATGCTTTATACCCCTGACTACCTGACATAATGGAAGATGATTATTTGTATTTCTAATGTATTTTTAACAGATTTATTCCTTAATAGATTTGTAATTCCCACAAGGTTTGTGTATATTTTATGTACATTTAAAGATGGTTAGGAATGTTTTTATGTTTTCAAATCTTGCAATAATATAATTAAGGTCTAAATGTATTTAACTACATTTTATGCTTTTCACTTTTATTGACTTCAATTTATATCTATTGTGTTTAATTGATGATTAATTAGTGTCTTAAATACTGCATTGTGGTGGAGTGTAATTCATTCTGAAGAAGTTTGCTCATTCAGCAAACGAAAAGCGCTTTAATAAATCTTGGTCTTGGAGCTGTTTCACCTGGTGGTTCTTTCGTAGTCATTGACTTGTGTATTCTCCAATATTTGGAAGGATTGTTGGACACTTCTAGCTGGTTCCCTGTTTTTGTTTTTAATAGTGACTTGTGTTTTTCGTTTTTTTCTAAGTATGGCATCTGACTCTGTTAGTGAACCAGTCAGTGAGTTTCCCAACGTTACACCGGAGCTACTTAGACCGAGTTCGCCAGGTAGCAACACTCGATCTTTAAAGTCTCCTGAAACTCATAATATCAATATAAAATCATTGGATGTGCTGCTGAGTAAAATTGACTCTATGTTGCTTAGAATTGACTTGTTGGAAAAGGCACAATGCGCTAAATCTGTTTCGCACCTTAAGATGAATCCAGCACTTCGACTCCACCTGGTTTTTCGAATTTAGTGTCTGGTAATACATTTAATACCAATGAAGTTGGTGACGGCTCAGGCGCGCATGTTTCATTGAGAAACGCTACGACATTGCATGAGACCAAAAATTTAGTTAACATAGTTTCAGCTAGTTCAGGATGTGTGGTTACAACTAACGGGACTGTAGCAGCAGGTTTGGTTGACGATAACGCAGAAGGGCAGAGGAGAATTCCGGCTATTGGATTTAATGTTAACCTGCAACAGAACGCTTTTGATTTATCGTCGAATCGACATGTTCCTGGACATCCAAGGCATGACAATTCGTCTATTACGCCATTTTCGGATGTTAGGGAAAAGAATACTACATTAAATATTGGCCGACCTCCTGATGGTAACACTACATTAAATATTGGTCGACCTCCTGAGGGTAATACTACAAGTTGTCAACTTGAGGGCAATAGTTCCAATTTGCCAGTTTCAGGGAACAACAGGTTGCAGCCTTTGGTGAGTAACAATTTTGTTAACTATCCTGACTTTGCTAACTGGGTTTGTGTTAACCCATTGTTTAACTCTGAAACATCAGCTGCATTCCTTCAACGTAATACCTCTGAACCTGACATATCTAGTAACTTAAAAGCACTGGACAATATTATGCTTAAAATTAAAAAGTTACAGCTGGAAATTGCGTATTTCAGTGAATGTCTGGTTCGTAAAATAGTGCCAAAAGGTTTGAGACATTTCCAGTATCCAACTGGGTTGGTTGCCAATTCTGTATTCCACCAGGAACTGGTTTCTATGTATGATAGACATGGTTTTGAGTTGCTTAATGTAATGATTAAACATTACACATTACAAGTTGATGAACTTAATGCTGAAGCAACTGTGTTAGATAATGTAATTAAAGCTGACTTTGTTTTTGACAGGTATAGATTTGACTATGCCAGACTGTTCAGTAGTATTGACGACTACCTTGTAAAATTAAAATCTGTGAAGGTAAAAAAACTGGATAGGGACTCCAAGGCGTATAGGGAAGGGGTCGCTTACCCTAATCCTCCTTTAGAGCAGATATGGAGGGCTAATACTGGACCTCACACTACCACTTCTAACAACAACGCTTCCGTTGATATTGTTGAAGGCGTTTTTTCTAACAATAACTCTGTAGTCAACACTCAGAATGATTTCCCTTTGGTTAATGACCATTTGCCACCAGTTGAACTGCGTAGAAGTGAGAGGATCCAGAACAGAAATAATTTTAACACAAGCAATAATGCCAACACACAGGAGAATTTTTTAGGAGCAAGACCCAAATCCCAGCGTCAATGGTTGAATCAACCAAACCAGAGGAGAATAAACCGGTAACATCTTCGACTTCCTATGTCCAGTACTTTACTATGCACTCGGAAGATGTTGTTGATATACAAACACCTCCTTCTCCTTCAATGATGAATGATTTGGATGTTGATAATGTGCAGCAGGGCCCAGTTATTAGTACGAATACTTCTGGTGACTTTAAAGTGTATAACTATTCTAAAACTCTTATTACAACTGACATGGCGGACTTAATGGCTAAGGGTCATACGTATGTACCCCAACACAATTTTGATTTTGTTAAGGCTATTATTGACGTAAAAACTTTCACTAGAAAGCTTAATTTTAAACTTATGATGGGAGGGGGAGCTTACACTGACACTTCTAACCAACATCATGTTCCTAGTACTTTTAACCCCCCACTTCACCCACGTCTGTCGATGTTCGAGCAGATATGTGAGGTGGATATCAGGTGTTTTAAAAATAAGTATAAACTACGTGGCCTTCATAATAATAACACTTCTGAAATTGATTGTATCCACGCTCTCCGTTCAAATAATTTACGTATTTGTAAACCCGACAAAGGTGGGGGGGGGGGTAGTGATTTTTGAGAAGGACGACTATTTTGACCGAATGACTTCGTTACTTGACACTCCTGCTTATGCACTGAGTTCTATAAATGAAATCAACGGTGCATACCGGATTATCAAGGACCATATTGAAGAGATGTTTCTGGAAGCTAGGATTAATCAGGATTAATATAATTATATGTCAACTTTCTATCTCAGGACTCCATATTTTTTCGGCATACCAAAAATCCATAAGAACTTGATTGACCCCCCCATGCGTCCTTTGATTGATAGTCGGGGTTCACCAACTTATGCCTGTGCTAAAGTGGTTGACCATATATTACGTAAATATATTTTACTAGAGGTGCAAATTTGTAAAGATTCGTGGACATTCCTATCCAAAATTAATGAGTTACACTATGAGGACCACTTTAATTTCCTTACGGTGGATGTCAAAGATTTATACACCTGTATCCCCCAAGACATAGCGATTGATTGGGTAAGTGACAGGTTAAGAGCTAGAGATGCTAGCGCCTATGACATCTCACTAGTAGTTGAACTTTTGGACTTAACATTATCCAAAAATTTCTTTATGTTTGGAGACAACTACTATTTACAAACTGTTGGAGTTGGTATGGGTTCACCCTATGGTGCCAGTGTGGCAAACTTGGTTATGGCACAGTGGGAGCACCAATTTGTCTTTAACCATTCATTATATACTAAGCATTCAGTATATTATACACGTTATTTAGATGATATATTCATTCTTTTCAACGGAAATGAGGCACAAGCTTCTGAATTTGTTAATCACCTAAATTCTACGACAGACTTTTTGGTGTTCACTTCAACTTTTAGTGATAAGCAGATATTTTACCTTGATATTTTGTTAGAAAAGGACCCTATCGCTACAGGTTTCACATCTAAGATCCACAGGAAGTCTACTTACTCTAACACCTTGTTGCACTTTACAAGTTGTCATCCATTTACACAGAAACGTGCAGTCGTTAAAGGACAACTTGTAAGGGCTGCTAGAATTATCAGTAGGGATGACATGTACACTGAAGAATGCACAACTCTAAAAAAGATGTTTTTGAGCCGAGGTAATCCCACTAAATTAATTGAAGACCTAATCAATGAGGTTTCATTAAAAAGGAGATCTAATGTTTATGTACCATTATTACAAGTTAAGAAAAGGGTGGAATTAACAACAATATCACTTTCTGTGAGCAGCGTAGCTTCTGACATTGTGGATAGGGTTCCTAAGTTGGATCTACCTAGATTTATTACCACCTTTGCAGTGGATAGTACTAATTTGTGGTACATTATTAAAAAGAATTGGCATTTGTTTAGAGCAGACCCAGGGGTGTCCTCTAAATTAGGTTTGACTCCGAAGGTGACATATAGGAAAGCTAGGAACCTTAAATCTTGGTTCGAGATGAAATCACCTCTAACCAGATCCCTGGGAATGTTCAAATGCCATTCTTGTAATTTCTACAAATATATAATTGAATCCAGTAGATTCACAATTAACAAGAAGGAATTTAAATTAAAACATAGAAATAATTGTAATTCAGAGATGCTTGTTTATCTAGCACAGTGTCAAAATTGTTTGGCTTACTATGTAGGAAAAACTGAACGTAAGTTCAGAGAGCGTATTTATGAACACCAGTACGCTATAAGGAAACGCAAAGAAACTAATGCTCTTGCCAAACACATTGTTGATTTCCCTACCCATCAGTTTAAGTTTATTGCAATAGACCAGATAGTTTGTGACAATAGAGGTGGTCCTACCTCATTAAAACTACTCGCACTTGAACTATATTGGCAGATCAGATTGGAGGCTTATCATTATCCAGGTCTCAATGAAGCATGTTCCATTTCGAGCATATTAAGTATTTTAAGCCTCAAAAGGTAGATGTACTTGTTAAGTATTATGACACGCATTTTTTAGTATTATTAGTGTACAGAATATTATTAGTTTTTTACATATTTTATAAATTTTGGTAAGGAGCAACAAGTAGGGTTGTTTTGGGATTTACATTAGCCCTTTTCAGAGTTTCTTATTTGTATTTCTAATGTATTTTTAACAGATTTATTCCTTAATAGATTTGTAATTCCCACAAGGTTTGTGTATATTTTATGTACATTTAAAGATGGTTAGGAATGTTTTTATGTTTTCAAATCTTGCAATAATATAATTAAGGTCTAAATGTATTTAACTACATTTTATGCTTTTCACTTTTATTGACTTCAATTTATATCTATTGTGTTTAATTGATGATTAATTAGTGTCTTAAATACTGCATTGTGGTGGAGTGTAATTCATTCTGAAGAAGTTTGCTCATTCAGCAAACGAAAAGCGCTTTAATAAATCTTGGTCTTGGAGCTGTTTCACCTGGTGGTTCTTTCGTAGTCATTGACTTG